>NC_134360.1:75080780-75119464 GCF_048569485.1 Anomaloglossus baeobatrachus
ACGCCGTGCTCCTCTGCCGACACTCACCCACACAACCGATCGCATCCACTCACCCACACAACTGATCGCATCCACTCACCCACACAACCGATCGCATCCACTCACCCACACAACCGATCGCATCCACTCACACACACCCGATCGCATACACTCACACACACAGACACTGACGATATTGCACATACGCGCTGATACTCACAACATCCGGGGATATCACATGCTTCTGGCCATGTGATCCTCCGTCAGGTCCTGGAAGCTCACAGCACAATATCGCCGCCGAGAAGCAAGCGATATCCCAGGATGTTGTGAGTATTTGGATGCGATGTGATGTGTGTGTGTGAGTGAGTGTGATCTGATTTGTGTGTGTGTGTGTGTGTGTGCTGTTATGTGTGTGTGTGTGTGTGTGTGTGTGTGCTGTTATGTGTGTGTGCTGTTATGTGTCTGTATTTTCCGCAGCTGCAGGACCTTGATGTGTGGATGCGATGTGATGTGTGTGTGATGTGTGTGTGATGTGTGTGTGAGGTGTGTGTGAGAGTGAGTGTGAGCCGGTGTACACTGGTAACTATGATACACATCGGGTAACTAAGGGACCTTAGTTACCCGATGTGTATAATGGTTACCAGCGTTCACGGCCTCCGTTAAGATCCCAGCATCGCAAGGTTATGTCTGGCGCTGCCGGGATCCTGACGGAGCCGGTGTAGAAGCAAGCGATATCCCAGCATGTTGTGAGTGTGTGGATGTGATGTGTGAGGTGAGTGTGATCTGATGTGTGTGTACTCACCTGGGAATCGGAGCCCCGTGTCAGTTGGGCCACAGCGAGCGTGCATTGCGTGAGGGGGGCGGGGCCTGCAGAGAGCCGGGGCGAGAGGCCAATCCGTGTGGGGGGGCGGGGCCATGGCGAGCCCAGCGGCCAATCAGCTTTGTGTCACCGTAAGGACACAATTTCGGAGCATGACAGACAGACAGACAGACAGACAGACAGACAGACAGAATAAGGCAATTATATATATAGATATACATATGTATGTATATATATATGTATATATATATATATATATATATATATATTTATACATACACACACATACACACACATACACACACATACACACACACATACACACACACATACACACACACATACACACACACACACACACACACACACACACACACACACATATATATATATATATATATATATATATATATATATATATATATATATATATATATATATATATATATATATATATATATATATATATATTGTATATATAATGTATGTAGACTCTGTTCTTGTGCCAAGTTGCTGGTATATAGCTGGAATGTAAAATTCCTTCTCGGCAGCTATTTTTGTTGTTCCATTCCCTGATTTTTGTGCTGCTGATTGTCAATGATGTCCTTCTATTCCAGCCCATTGTGAACTCTGTAAACCACTTGTTTGCACATAAGCCGGATCCCGGACTGAACAAGATTGCTGCGGTTTCACCCTTATTGCCAAACCCCCTAGCGCAAACTTATGACTTCAAACAAGGCTGCAAATTGTGTTATGTGCGGATAGGTAAGCTGTCACGTGGCTTGTAGAACTCCATGTTTGTGCTTTTTATTCAGTGCATTGTGTATTGTAGATTTCTTTAACGTTCCTATGGGAGACCCAGACCATGGGTGTATAGCTACTGCCTCCGGAGGACACACAAAGTACTACACTCAAAACGTGTAGCTCCTCCCTCCTAGCATATACACCCCCTGCTAGCCAGTCCTAGCCAGTTCAATGCTTTGTGTTTCAGGAGGTCACACACATGCATTCTCTGATTTTGATTTTTGATTTTTCCTTCTGGATCAAAGATTTGGAATAAAAGCGGGTCCAGCTGGACTCCCGGCATGTCCCTTCTCACCCCACTGTGTCGGCGGTGCTGTTAAGGTTGATTTTCCAAGGCTGGAGCCTTCTCATGCCGCGCTCCTTCACCATCCCATGCTGGGGCTCTGGCTTGAAGTGGGAGCCAACACGGTTCTCACTGCTTTGCAGGAGACCGGTCTCCATCTGCAGCCCTTTTTCAGGATCCTGCTGGACGGAGCTATCACCCCCCAGGGACCTGGCAACCTGCGTCTCACAAGCTAAGTATATGAGACGTTATTACCACAGAAAGTGGTCTTTCCAGGGGTCCTTTATATTTATTTATTGGGGGAGTGTGTTTTTTTTATGTTTTGTGTTAATGTTTCCGGCCGGTTCTCCAGTTTTTCACTGGAGAACCGCGCCGATGGTGCCTGCACGCCGGCCGCATGTTTTACTCTAGGCCCCGGCTTCGCCTGAGGCCTAGTTTCGGTTTCCACTGTCTCTGCATGTCAGTCAGGCAGAGGGACAGTGTGGCTCCGCCCAGCGGCTGCACAGCACAGGGAAGGGACACTCCTCACTGAGGAAGGATTCCCTCCCCTGGCTACCTCATTTGCCGCTCTGAGTAGGCCCCGCCCCCTCTCCTCGCTCCGGTCGCCATTTTCTCAGCGTTCTCTGTGCCTGCATAGGCACAGAGATTCCACATTGTGACAAGTGGGGGCCTGGGCTGAGGGACTAGAGGGCACAGACATGTCTGTTTAAACGATCTGGCAGCCACAACCTCCGGTTTGTGCAGCTGCTTATTTTATCTGTTTATATATGCTGGGGGCCATTCTAGACAGAGCCCCCACCTCTGCAGCATGTCTCACAGAGCGAGGCTGCAGGCTGTTTTTATTATCCACTGCAGGTAGTCTCGTACGGCTGTACCGAGCTCATAACCACTGTGGCCCCTCAGCTTGGAGGCTCATTAGTGGTCCCTCCAGCTGCTCCGGCTTCGGTGGCTGACCCCTGGTTTGGCTGGAATCCTCCAGGGGTCGGCTGTCCCGGCATCTGCTGAGCATGCAGCCCTCTTCTCAAGGCGTTTTCTGCTACAGCTCGCTCAGCAAAGCTCACAGAGGACTCTCCTTCTGGTCTCAGACCCCGTCCTCCTGACAGGGAGACGCAGGGTCCCCTGTCCTCCCCGTCCCGCAGCTCTGATTACGAGCTGACTCACTGGACGAGGAGGATGTCTCTACCAGGGGCTCGGACGCTACTTTATGTACCATTGATCCGTCCGTAGGTGACGCAGATGCTAATGATTGGATTGCGTCCATTATACTTGTACTGGACCTCCATCCGCCTGTATCAGGGGAGTATTCCCCGCTGGCAGAAAGGCATCAGTATACCTTTTAACAGGACAGGAGTGTGTTCCTTAACCACTCCAGTTTTCAGCCCACTGTGTCCAAGCCCACAGCCTGTCCTGTCAGACCCCAAAGCGGGGTTCTGCTGCCTGTTTCCCCCTCCCATCAGAGGTGGTCAAGGAGTGAGCTCATTCGCCAAGGGTGGTCCCTCCGGTGTCTAGACTTTCAGCCCGGATAGTTGTATCAGTGGCTGACGGCACCTCTATAAGGATCCCACGGTACATTAATTTTGTACTGGACCTCAATCCGCCGGAGTTACCTTGCCTAGGAGAACACAATGTGTGTTCCTTAACCACTCCAGTTTTCAGGCCACTGTGACCAAGTCCAGGGTCCGCTCTGACAGTCGCTTCCCATGAAGCGTGATTCTGAGGACTGTTTTTTCCCTGTCCACCAATGGTGGTCAAGAAGTGGGCTCATTCACCTCAGGTGGCTCAGCCCGGACCGTTATGTCAGTGGCTGATGGCTCCTCACTTAAGGTTTTGCGGTCCGCCCGGTTGTCCTTCTGGCCAAATCTGTATGGGGGCGGCAGGAGCTTCGTTCTCCTCAGCTTTACAGCAGTGCGTTTTTTTTTGTAGCCTTCTCTGCTTCTCTAGAGGAGATGCATTCCCTCACAGGGACTCTATGCCCGAAACGGTTGCCTGAACTTCCAGACTTCAGTCTTTTCATCCTATGCCATGTCTGCCATGCTGGACACCGCACGGCGGTGGCCTTGGCTACTTTCCTCGCTATCCGCAGGCTCCTGTGGCTTCAGAAATGGAAGGCAGATGCCTCTATAGAAGTTCCTTGCTGGGCTCCCTTTTGTGGGACCAGTCTCTTCGGAACCAACTGGATGAAATTAAGGAAGCTCTTGGCGGGGAGAGTTCTTCCTTGCCACAAACCTAAACCAGGGAACCTGTCCAGGGCAGGAATCAGTTGAGGTTTCGGTTGTTTCCGTTCCTCCATCTGATCGTTCTCTAAGCCCTCGGCCTCGTCCTCTAGCTCGGCCAAGGTTCATAGACCCAAATGGCGCTCGAAGCTGCGTCTTCAGAAGACCGCAGGAGATGCCACTGAGTCAGCTTCCTCCGAGCTATCTAGCCACGCCAACAACCTCCTTGGTCGGTGGCAGGCTCTCTCCACTTGGCGACGTATGGTTTTAACACGTCTCCGTTCAGTGGGGGCGGGATTATATCTCCCATGGCTACAGGATGGAATTCTATCCACCCGCCAAACAGATTTTTTCTGTCAACTCCCCCCGGCTCCAAGGCCGCCGCCTTCTCACAGGCCGTGGCATTTCTTACAGGCCAATGGAGTAATTATACCAGTTCCCGACTGGGAATGGTTCTGAGATTTTTGCTTAAATCTATTCCTAGTCCCCGAAGAGGGCGGTGCCTTCCGACCTGGATCTTTAGCTTTTCAAGCATGGTCAGGTGTGGCGTTTTCACATGGAGTCTCGGTCTTGTTCCGTGTGTTTTTTCACCAGATCAATCAAGAACCCAAGGAGATTCCCTAGCAGCCATCGGCATCAGAGATGCCTATCTGCAGATGTCAATCGCAGTTTCACACCAGCGTTGGCTACGTTTTGCAATCGGAGTGGTCCAATTCGTGGCTCTTCCCTTGGGGTTAGCCGCGGCCCCTCGAGTATTCTCATTGGGGCAGCTGTGATTAGGGTCCTGCACCTCTAGGGATTGGCAGTGATCTTTTGCCCTGGACGGTCTTCTTGTCGGGGCTTCATCCAGTGCAGACTCTTAGCAGAGTGCTTCGCTCACTCTCGCCACTCTAACCAATTCGGGTGGCTTGTCATTCTGTCCAAGTCCACTCTGACTTCGAACCAGAGGTTCCCAGGGACGCAATTCGAGACTCTGTCGGCACTTGTGAAGCTGCTCTTAGTCGAACAGTAGTCCCTCCGCTGGCGGTCGACGTCGTTCTATCAGACACCGAATACAGGTGCTGGTCAGATGGTGGCGTCAATGGAAGCGATTCCTTGCCCAGTTTCTCCTGCGTCCTCTGAGACTGGATGTTTTCCGCTGTACAAGCGAACTTCCTCCTTCCACGGGGTGGTGGCTTCGCCACTGACCAGGGGCTCGTTTCAGTGGTGGCTTCGGCCACTCTGTCTCAGGGACGCTCCTTCCTGGCCCCGTCCCGGGTGATCCTCACCAGGATGCTAGTCTATCCGCCTTGGGAGCAGTATATCTCCAACGTGGAGCGCAGGGCGCTTGGACTCTGTCCGAATCAGCCCTCTGGATCAATGTGCTGGAAATCAGAGCTGTATTTCTAGCTCTCTAAGCCTTTCACCATCTGTTGGCGGCTAGGCACATTCAAGTCCAGTCGGACAACGTGACAGCGTTTTCCTACATCAACTTCCAGGGCGGGACACTCAGCCGCCTGGCAATGTTGGCGGCTCAACGCATTCTTCAGTGGACGAGGGACTCCTAGTCCACCGTATCCGCAGCCCACATCCTAGATGTGAAAACTGCGAGGCAGACTATTTCAGCTGTCCAACCGTGGTCCACGATCCTCAGGTTTTGCGGCAGACGCACTGGTTCATATATGGTCCCAGTTTCGTCTCTTTTACGTATTTCACCCTCTAGCTCTTGTCCAGAGTCCTGCGCAAGATCAGTAAAGAGGGCCGTCGGGTCATTCTCATACTCCAGACTGACCCAGGCAGGCTTGGTACCCTGACCTGCTCCTTCTGTCCGTTGGGTTGCCATGGCATCTTCCGGACCGTCCAGACCTTTTCTCAAAAGGTCCGTTTTTTCCGCCAGAATTCTGGACTCTCAGATTGACGGCGTAGCTCTTGAGTCCTGGATCTTGACGACTTCTGGTATCCTTCCTGAAGTCATCTCCACTATGACTCGAGCTCCAAAGTGTCCTTTGACCTTTTTGGCCTTGCCGACCCTCCTGTCCCTTCCACAGTCCGGTGTACAGCTAGGACTATCCCTCATTAAGGGACAGGTCTCGGCTCTGTCAGTGTGTGCCAGCGGCGTATCGTCCGGCTGGCTCCGGTGCGCTCCTTCAAGGGCGCATCTCACATAATTCCGCTTTCCGGCGGCCTATGGAGCCCTGGGACCTTAATCCGGTCCTCACGGTTCCCGGAAACCCCCCTTTGCGCCTCTTAGGGAGGTTTCTTTGTTTCATCTTTCACAGAAGGTAGTCTTTCTAGTGGCCATAATTTCCCGCCAGAGAGTTTTGGCTGCACTCTCTTCGGAGTCACCCCCTTTTTTGGTCTTTTGCATCAAGACAAGGTGGTCTCCGTCCGACTCCGGACTTTTTCCCTAAGGTGGTTACTGCTTCCACCTTATCCGGGGCAATTTTCCTGCCTTCCTTTTGTCCGGCTCCTGTTCATCGCTTTGAGGAAGCGTTGCATATCCTGGATCTGGTGCGGGCGCTCCGGATCTATGTGTCTCGCACCGCCGTTATTAGGCGGTGCACCTCTCTCTGGTGCTGACCGCTAGTCAGCGTAGCGGTCTCTCGGCATCTAAGCCGACCCTGGTTCGTTGGCTTAGGTCGGCCATTTCCGATGCCTACAAGTGTACTCAAGTGCCTTCCCCGCCGGGGATCAGGGCACACTTGATCATACCTGTCGGTGCCTTTTGGGCTTTCAGGCACCAGGCTACGGCTCAGTAGGTCTGTCAGACTGCAGCTCGGATTAGTCTGCATACTTTTTCGAAGCACTACCCAAGGCATGCTCATGCTTTGGCAGACGCGGGCTTGGGCAGACGCATCTTTCAGGCGTCTGTCGCCCATTTGTGAAGTTAGGTTTCGCCTGCTTCTCAGTTGTCTGTTTATTCCCACCCATGGACTGCTTTAGAACGTCCCATGGTCTGGGTCTCCCATAGGAACGTTAAAGAAAAAGAGAATTTCTTTGTCGCTCCATTGGGAGACCCAGACAATTGGGTGTATAGCTTCTGCCTCCGGAGGCCACACAAAGTATTACACTTAAAAGTGTAAAGCCCCTCCCCTTCTGCCTATACACCCCCCGTGCCTCACGGGCTCCTCAGTTTTTATGCTTTGTGCGAAGGAGGCTGACATCCACGCATAGCTCCACATCTTAGTCAGCAGCAGCTGCTGACTATGTCGGATGGAAGAAAAGAGGGCCCATAACAGGGCCCCCAGCATGCTCCCTTCTCACCCCACTCTGGTCGGCGGTGCTGTTAAGGTTGAGGTACCCATTGCGGGTACATAGGCAGGAGCCACATGCTGTTTTCCTTCCCCATCCCTTAATGGGCTCTGGGTGAAGTGGGATCCTAATCGGTCTCCAGGCACTGGGACCGTGCTCCCTACGCAGCCCCTGGGGAATCTGCTGGACAGGAGCCGGGTATCGTCAGGGACAAGGCCCTGCTACTGTGAGGTACTCTGTGTCCCCTTGGGGGACCGCGCATGGAGCGCTTGTGCCATACACACTGCAGCACTGCTGGGTGTGTTAGTGCGCCGGGGACTACCGCGCCGACCGCGCTTATTTGCCGGCCGCGCTTATAACTTTAGTCCCCGGCTTTTGCGGCCTAGTATCGCATATTCCCGCCCCCAGGCCTGCCAGTCAGGGGAAGGGCGGGACGCTGCACAGGACGTCAGCGCTGAGGGCTGGAGCATACTTTGTATCCTCCTCCCCCCTCACTCAGCACAGTGGGGCATCAGATTCCCGGACTTTCTAGGGCACGCCCACGGCCCCCTCCTCCCCACAGAACGCCGGCAGCCATTCCTGTCAGCACTTCTGACGCTGGAGAGGAGAGACAACACGGCTCTGGGAGGCCCAGGCAGGGAATCTGGTGATCACACAACCGCTTTGTGCGGTCGGTAAGCAGCACCTGTGGTGCTGGCCCCACTGAGTGCCGAAGTGTACATATATATATATGCTTATATGCTATACATTTACTCTGTACGGTCGCACTGTTGGTTTTTGGCTATATACCCTCCCGGATTGTACTCAGAGGAGACAACAGCATGTCGTCCGCAAAAAGCAAGGGTGCCAAAGCACAGGCTTACTTTGCAACCTGTACCTCATGTGCGGCTATACTACCGGCAGGTTCCACAGATCCTCATTGTGTGCAATGCTCGGCCCCTGTGGCACTTACTCAGCCGGAGCCTCTGTTACTGGTGGCCCAGGTGGAACCACCTGCTACCACTGTCCAGGTGACAGGGACGGAGTTTGCAGTATTTGCTGACAAACTGTCTGAGAGTATGGATAAATGGTCTGCTAGGATACTAGAAGCCTTACAGTCCAGACCGGTGACTCAGGCCCCGGGCAATGTTGAATCATTGACCCCAGGCCCCCCTCAGTTGGAGCAGCAAAGTGTTCCTGGGGTGACCCATAGGTCCCAGGGTGAGGTCTCTGACACGGACCGCAGTCCCAGGTCGCCTAAGCGGGCTCGCTGGGAAATTCCCTCGACTTCATCACACTGTTCAGGGTCTCAGCAGGAGGACTCTCTGGATGATGAAGCGGAGGTAGCAGATCAGGATTCTGATCCTGACGCCGCTCTCAACCTAGATACACCTGAAGGTGACGCCATAGTGAATGACCTTATAGCGACCATCAATCAGGTGTTGGATATTTCTCCCCCAGCTCCTCCAATTGAGGAGTCAGCTTCTCAGCAGGAGAAATTCCGTTTTAGGTTTCCCAAGCGTACAATGAGTACGTTTCTGGATCACTCCGACTTCAGGGATACAGTCCAGAAACACCGAGCTTGTCCAGATAAGCGTTTTTCCAAGCGCCTTAAGGATACACGTTATCCCTTCCCCCCTGACGTGGTCAAGGGCTGGGCTCAGTGTCCCAAGGTGGATCCTCCAGTCTCCAGACTGGCAGCTAGATCCATAGTTGCAGTGGAAGATGGGGCTTCACTCAAAGATGCCACTGACAGACAGATGGAGCTCTGGTTGAAATCCATCTATGAAGCTATCGGCGCGTCTTTTGCTCCAGCATTCGCAGCCGTATGGGCACTCCAAGCTATCTCAGCTTGTCATGCGCAGATTAATGCAGTCACACGTACGTCTGCTCCGCAAGTGGTGTCCTTAACCTCTCAGGCGTCGGCGTTTGCGTCCTACGCCATTAATGCTGTCCTGGACTCTGCGAGCCGTACGGCGGTAGCATCCGCCAATTCGGTGGCAGTCCGCAGGGCCATGTGGCTACGTGAATGGAAGGCAGACTCTGCTTCCAAAAAGTTCTTAACCGGTTTGCCATTTTCTGGCGACCGCCTGTTCGGTGAGCGATTGGATGAAATCATTAAACAATCCAAGGGAAAGGACTCATCCTTACCCCAGTCCAAACCAAACAGACCTCAACCACGGAAGGTACAATCGAGGTTTCGGTCCTTTCGGTCCGCGGGCAGGTCTCAATTCTCCTCGTCCAAAAGGCCTCAGAAGGATCAGAGGAACTCCGATTCATGGCGGTCTAAGTCACGTCCAAAAAAGACCGCCGGAGGAACCGCTCCCAAAGCGGCCTCCTCATGACTTTCGGCCTCCTCACACCGCATCCTCGGTCGGTGGCAGGCTTTCCCGCTTTTGCGGCGCCTGGCTGCCACAGGTAAAAGACCGTTGGGTGTGAGACATTCTGTCTCACGGTTACAGGATAGAGTTCAGCTCTCGTCCTCCGACTCGATTCTTCAGAACATCTCAGCCCCCCGAGCGAGCCGATGCTCTTCTTCAGGCGGTGTGCACTCTGAAGGCAGAAGGAGTGGTGATCCCTGTTCCTTTTCAGCAACAGGGTCACGGTTTTTACTCCAACTGGTTTGTGGTGCCAAAAAAGGACGGATCCTTCCGTCCTGTTCTGGACCTAAAACTGCTCAACAAACACGTAAAAACCAGGCGGTTCCGGATGGAATCGCTCCGCTCCGTCATCGCCTCAATGTCCCAAGGAGATTTCCTAGCATCAATCGACATCAAAGATGCTTATCTCCACGTACCGATTGCTCCAGAGCATCAGCGCTTCCTGCGTTTCGCCATAGGGGACGAACACCTTCAGTTCGTAGCACTGCCTTTCGGCCTGGCGACAGCCCCACGGGTCTTCACCAAGGTCATGGCAACAGTAGTAGCAGTTCTGCACTCTCAGGGACACTCTGTGATCCCTTACTTAGACGATCTGCTTGTCAAGGCACCCTCTCAAGTGGCATGCCAACACAGCCTGAACATTGCTCTGGAGACTCTCCAGAGTTTCGGGTGGATCATCAATTTTCCAAAGTCAAATCTGACATAGGCCCAATCACTGACATATCTTGGCATGGAGTTTCATACTCTCTCAGCGATAGTGAAGCTTCCGCTGGACAAACAGCGTTCACTACGGACAGGGGTGCAATCTCTCCTTCAAGGCCAGTCACACCCCTTGAGGCGCCTCATGCACTTCCTAGGGAAGATGGTAGCAGCAATGGAGGCAGTTCCTTTTGCGCAGTTTCATCTGCGTCCACTTCAATGGGACATTCTCCGCAAATGGGACAGGAAGTCGACGTCCCTCGACAGGAACGTCTCCCTTTCTCGGGCAGCCAAGG
Source organism: Anomaloglossus baeobatrachus (assembly GCF_048569485.1). Taxonomy (NCBI): domain Eukaryota; kingdom Metazoa; phylum Chordata; class Amphibia; order Anura; family Aromobatidae; genus Anomaloglossus; species Anomaloglossus baeobatrachus. The sequence continues at coordinate 75,091,466 of NC_134360.1, forward strand.
CTTCCCTTCAGTGGTGGCTTCTTCCCACTTCTCTGTCGAAGGGGAAATCCTTCCTGCCCCCATCCTGGGCTGTGGTCACGACGGACGCGAGCCTGTCAGGGTGGGGAGCGGTCTTTCTCCACCACAGAGCTCAGGGTACTTGGACTCAGCCAGAGTCCTCCCTTCAGATCAATGTTCTGGAGATAAGGGCAGTGTATCTTGCCCTAAAGGCGTTCCAGCCGTGGCTGGAAGGCAAGCAGATCCGAATTCAGTCGGACAACTCCACAGCGGTGGCATACATCAACCATCAAGGCGGAACACGCAGTCGGCAAGCCTTCCAGGAAGTCCGGCGGATTCTGCTATGGGTGGAAGCCACAGCCTCCACCATATCCGCAGTTCACATCCCGGGCGTAGAAAACTGGGAAGCAGATTATCTCAGTCGCCAGGGCATGGACGCAGGGGAATGGTCCCTTCACCCGGACGTGTTTCAGGAGATCTGTTGCCGCTGGGGGATGCCGGACGTCGACCTAATGGCGTCCCGGCACAACAACAAGGTCCCGACATTCATGGCACGGTCTCAAGATCACAGAGCTCTGGCGGCAGACGCCTTAGTTCAGGATTGGTCGCAGTTTCAACTCCCTTATGTGTTTCCTCCTCTGGCACTGTTGCCCAGAGTGTTACGCAAGATCAGGTCCGACTGCCGCCGCGCCATCCTCGTCGCTCCAGACTGGCCGAGGAGGTCGTGGTACCCGGATCTGTGGCATCTCACGGTGGGCGAACCGTGGGCACTACCAGACCGACCAGACTTGCTGTCTCAAGGACCGTTTTTCCATCTGAATTCTGCGGCCCTCAACCTGACTGTGTGGCCATTGAGTCCTGGATCCTAGCGTCTTCAGGGTTATCTCAAGAGGTCATTGCCACTATGAGACAGGCTAGGAAACCAACGTCCGCCAAGATCTACCACAGGACGTGGAGGATATTCTTATCTTGGTGCTCTGATCAGGGTTTTTCTCCCTGGCCATTTGCCTTGCCCACTTTTCTTTCCTTCCTTCAATCCGGATTGGAAAAAGGTTTGTCGCTCGGCTCCCTTAAGGGACAAGTCTCAGCGCTCTCTGTGTTCTTTCAGAAGCGCCTAGCCAGACTTCCACAGGTACGCACGTTCCTGCAGGGGGTTTGTCACATAGTCCCTCCTTACAAGCGGCCGTTAGAACCCTGGGATCTGAACAGGGTGCTGATGGCTCTTCAGAAACCACCTTTCGAGCCAATGAGGGACATTTCTCTCTCACGCCTTTCGCAGAAAGTGGCCTTCCTAGTAGCAGTCACATCACTGCGGAGAGTGTCTGAGCTAGCAGCGCTGTCATGCAAAGCCCCTTTCCTGGTGTTTCACCAGGACAAGGTGGTTCTGCGTCCGGTTCCGGAATTTCTCCCTAAGGTGGTATCCCCCTTTCATCTCAATCAGGATATCTCCTTACCCTCTTTTTGTCCTCATCCAGTTCACCAATGTGAAAAGGATTTGCACTTGTTAGATCTGGTGAGAGCACTCAGACTCTACATTTCTCGTACGGCGCCCCTGCGCCGCTCGGATGCACTCTTTGTCCTTGTCGCTGGCCAGCGTAAAGGGTCACAGGCTTCCAAATCAACCCTGGCTCGGTGGATCAAGGAACCAATTCTCGAAGCTTACCGATCTTCTGGGCTTCCGGTTCCCTCAGGGCTGAGGGCCCATTCTACCAGAGCAGTGGGTGCGTCCTGGGCTTTGCGGCACCAGGCTACGGCTCAGCAGGTGTGTCAGGCAGCTACCTGGTCGAGCCTGCACACTTTCACGAAACACTATCAGGTGCATACCTATGCTTCGGCAGATGCCAGCCTAGGTAGGCGAGTCCTTCAGGCGGCGGTTGCCCACCTGTAGGAAGGGGCCGTTTTTACGGCTCTATTATGAGGTTTTACTTTACCCACCCAGGGACTGCTTTTGGACGTCCCAATTGTCTGGGTCTCCCAATGGAGCGACAAAGAAGGGAATTTTGTTTACTTACCGTAAATTCCTTTTCTTCTAGCTCCAATTGGGAGACCCAGCACCCGCCCCTGTTCCCTTCGGGCTGTTGTTCTTTGTGTACACATGTTGTTCATGTTGAATGGTTTCAGTTCTCCGAAATTTCTTAGGATCGAATTTACTTTAAACCAATTTATAACTTTCTTCGGCGCTCTATTGGGAGACCCAGACGATTGGGTGTATAGCACTGCCTCCGGAGGCCACACAAAGCAATTACACTAAAAAGTGTAAGGCCCCTCCCCTTCTGGCTATACACCCCCAGTGGGATCACTGGCTCACCAGTTTTCTGCTTTGTGCGAAGGAGGTCAGACATCCACGCATAGCTCCACTGTTTAGTCAGCAGTAGCTGCTGACTATATCGGATGGAAGAAAAGAGGGCCCATATGGGGCCCCCAGCATGCTCCCTTCTTACCCCACTTGTGGTTTGTAAGGTTGAGGTACCCATTGCGGGTACGGAGGCTGGAGCCCACATGCTGTTTTCCTTCCCCATCCCCCTGAGGGGCTCTGAGGAAGTGGGATCTTACCGGCCACCAAGCCCTGAGGCCGGGCTCCATCCACAGACCCATAGAACCTGCTGGATGTGGAGCGGGAGTGCCGTTCAGGGACAAGGCCCTGCAACTTTCAGGTACTCTGTGTCCCCGTATGGCAGGCCACGCGCACCCCAGGCTTGCTGGGTGTGCTAGTGCGCCGGGGACTGTAGCGCTGTGCGCTGGGCTTATAGTCCCCGCAGATTACTGGGGGACTTTATGTGTGTGGATCGCCGCGCCGACCGCCCCTGGAGCGGCGGCGCAGCTGCGACTTGTAGTGCGCCGGGGTCGCGCCGACCGCGCTTTTACGGCGGCGGCGTTTCTAACTTTAGTCCCCGGCTTTCTGCGGCCTAGCTCCGCTTCGTTAACGCCCCCACCCTGTCAATCAGGGTAGGGGAGAGACGTTATTCAATCAGCAGCGCCGAGGGCTGGGGCACGATTTACATGCTCCAGCCCTCTCACTGAGCACAGTAGACACAGGCTTCGCGCTTTTTCTCTGTGCACGCCCTAGGCCCGCCCCCAGGCTTGCAGCTCCCCAGGACGCCGGCAGCCATTATACACATGCAGTCTGGCTGGAGAACACACGCAGGCTCTGGGGGACCCAGGCTAGGGGGTTCTGGCGACCACACACCCGCACTCAGCGGGCGGTAAGCAGCACATACGTGCAGCCCCTCTAGTGCCACAGTGTTATATTTGTCACTGTACATAGACACTGCTGTGTCTAGATATATTTAATACTGCACTGTAAGGTCGCTTCTTGGCTGTTCACCCTATATTGCTTGAGGAGACAACAGCATGTCATCCGCAAAACGCAAGGGTGCCAAGGCACGGGCTGTATACACTACTTGTACAGCATGTGGGGCTAATCTACCAGCAGGCTCCAACGACTCTCATTGTGTGCAATGTTCAGTCCCAGTGGCACTTCGTCAGCCAGAGCCTACTGTGGTGGTAGCCCAGGCAGAGACGCCTGTGAACCCTGCCCCGGTGACGGGGACAGAATTTGCAGTCTTTGCTGATAAAATGTCTGTGACTATGACAAAAATCCTGGAAACCTTGCAGTCCAGGCCAGTTGCTCAGTCCATAGACACTGCTGTGTCTATGTTCCCCGGTCCCCCTCAGTTGGAACTAATCCGTACTTCAAGGGGGTCCCAGGCATCACAGGCTGAGGGCTCTGACTCCGATGACAGTCCCAGCCCGCCTAAGCGAGCTCGCTGGGAGAGACCCTCCACGTCATCACGTGGATCAGGGTCTCAGCGAGAAGGGTCCCTATATGAGGGTTCAGAGGTGGGTGATCAGGAGTCTTGTCCTGACGCCGCACTCAATTTGGATACGCCAGATGGTGACGCCATGGTAAATGACCTTATAGCGGCCATCAATAGGCGGTTGGATATTTCTCCCACAGCCCCTTCTGCAGAGGAGGCAGCTGCACAGCAGGAGAAATTCCATTTCCTGTATCCCAAGCGTAAATTGAGTACTTTTCTGGACCACTCTGACTTCAGAGAATCCATCCAGAAACATAATACTTATCCGGACAAGCGTTTTTCTAAACGCCTTAAGGATACACGGTATCCTTTTCCCCCTGACGTGGTCAAACGCTGGACCCAGTGTCCAAAAGTGGACCCTCCAATATCCAGGCTTGCAGCTAGATCCATAGTTGCAGTGGAGGATGGGGCTTCACTTAAAGATGCCAATGACAGACAGATGGACCTTTGGTTGAAATCTGTCTATGAAGCTATCGGCGCGTCGTTTGCTCCAGCATTCGCGGCCGTGTGGGCGCTCCAAGCTATTTCAGCTGGTCTGGCACAGGTGGACTCTCTCATACGTCCAGCAGTGCCGCAAGTGGCGTCCCTAACTACGCAAATGTCTGCGTTTGCGACCTACGCTATCAATGCGGTACTGGACTCTACGAGCCGTACCTCAATGGCTTCTGCCAACTCTGTAGTTTTGCGCAGAGCCTTGTGGTTAAAGGAATGGAAAGCAGATTCTGCTTCTAAAAAATGTTTAACCAGCTTGCCATTATCTGGAGACAGACTGTTTGGTGAGCAATTGGCGGAAATCATCAAACAGTCCAAAGGTAAGGACTTCTCCTTACCCCAGCCCAGATCAAGCAAACCTCCACAGAGGAAGTGGCAGTCAAAGTTTCGGTCCTTTCGAGGCTCGGGCAAGCCCCAATTCTCCTCGTCCAAAGGGACTCAGAAAGAGCAAAGGAGCTCTGATTCATGGCGGGCTCACTCACGCCCCAAGAAAGCAACCGGAGGTACCGCTTCCAAGGCGGCTGCCTCATGACTTTCGGCCGCCTCCCTCCGCATCCTCGGTCGGTGGCAGGCTCTCCCGCTTTTGCGACATTTGGCTGCCACAGGTCAAAGACCGGTGGGTAACAGACATTTTGTCTCACGGGTACAGGATAGAGTTCAGTTCTCGTCCTCCGCCTCGGTTCTTCAGAACTTCCCCACATCCCGACCGAGCAGATGCCCTTCTGCAGGCGGTGAATTCTCTAAGAGCAGAAGGAGTGGTGGTCCCTGTTCCTATTCAGGAACGAGGTCTAGGTTTTTACTCCAATCTCTTTGTGGTGCCAAAAAAGGACGGCTCATTCCGTCCTGTTCTGGACCTAAAACTGCTCAACAAGCATGTGAACGCCAGGCGGTTCCGGATGGAATCCCTCCGCTCAGTCATTGCCTCAATGTCTCAAGGAGATTTCCTAGCATCAATAGACATCAAGGATGCTTATCTCCACGTGCCGATTGCTACAGAGCACCAACGCTTTCTACGCTTCGTGATAGGAGACGACCATCTTCAGTTCGTAGCTCTGCCATTTGGTCTAGCGACAGCCCCACGGGTGTTCACCAAGATCATGGCGGCAGTGGTAGCAGTCTTGCACTCTCAGGGACACTCTGTGATCCCTTACTTGGACGATCTACTGGTCAAGGCACCCTCTCAAGAGGCATGCCAACTCAGCTTGACTGTTGCACTGGAGACTCTCCAGACGTTCGGGTGGATCATCAACTTCTCAAAGTCAAATCTGTCACCGACCCAATCACTAACGTATCTTGGCATGGAGTTTCATACTCTCTCAGCGATAGTGAAGCTTCCGCTGGACAAGCAGAGGTCACTGCAGACTGGGGTGCAGGCTCTCCTTCAAAGTCAGTCGCACTCCTTAAGACGCCTCATGCACTTCCTCGGGAAGATGGTGGCGGCAATGGAAGCGGTTCCGTTTGCGCAGTTTCATCTGCGCCCACTTCAATGGGACATTCTCCGCCAATGGGACGGGAAGTCAACATCCCTGGACAGGAAAGTCTCCCTTTCCCAGACGGCCAAGGACTCTCTGCACTGGTGGCTTCTTCCCACCTCATTATCACAGGGAAGATCCTTCCTACCCCCATCCTGGGCGGTGGTCACGACAGACGCGAGTCTGTCAGGGTGGGGAGCAGTATTTCTCCACCACAGGGCTCAGGGTATGTGGACCCAGCAGGAGTCCACCCTTCAGATCAATGTTCTGGAAATCAGAGCAGTGTATCTTGCCCTACTAGCCTTCCAGCAGTGGCTGGAAGGAAGGCAGATCCGAATTCAGTCGGACAACTCCACAGCAGTGGCATACATCAACCACCAAGGGGGGACACGCAGTCGGCAAGCCTTCCAGGAAGTCCAGCGGATTCTGATGTGGGTGGAAGCCACAGCTTCCACCATATCCGCAGTTCACATCCCCGGCGTAGAAAACTGGGAAGCAGACTTCCTCAGTCGCCAGGGCATGGACGCAGGGGAATGGTCCCTTCACCCAGACGTGTTTCAGGAAATCTGTCACCGCTGGGGGGTGCCGGACGTCGATCTAATGGCGTCACGGCACAACAACAAGGTCCCAACCTTCATGGCACGGTCTCGCGATCAAAGAGCGCTGGCGGCAGACGCCCTAGTGCAAGATTGGTCGCAGTTCCGGCTCCCTTATGTGTTTCCACCTCTGGCACTCTTGCCCAGAGTGCTACGCAAGATCAGATCCGATTGCAGCCGCGTCATACTTGTCGCCCCAGACTGGCCGAGGAGGGCGTGGTACCCGGATCTGTGGCAGCTCACGGTCGGCCAACCGTGGGCACTACCAGACCGACCAGACTTACTGTCCCAAGGGCCGTTTTTCCATCGGAATTCTGCGGCCCTGAACCTGACTGTGTGGCCATTGAGTCCTGGATCCTAGCGTCTTCAGGATTGTCCCAAGGGGTCGTTGCCACCATGAGACAGGCTAGGAAGCCCACGTCCGCTAAGATCTACCACAGAACGTGGAGGATATTCTTATCCTGGTGCTCTGCTCAGGGTGTGTCTCCCTGGCCATTTGCATTGCCTACCTTTCTTTCTTTCCTGCAATCTGGGTTAGAAAAAGGTTTGTCGCTCGGCTCCCTTAAAGGTCAGGTCTCGGCGCTATCCGTCTTTTTTCAGAGGCGTTTGGCACGCCTTTCTAAGGTGCGCACGTTCCTACAGGGGGTTTGCCATATCGTACCCCCGTACAAGCGGCCGTTAGATCCATGGGATCTGAACAGGGTACTAGTTGCCCTCCAGAAGCCGCCCTTCGAGCCTCTGAGGGAGGTTTCACTTTCTAGACTATCACAGAAAGTGGCTTTTCTGGTAGCGATCACATCTCTTCGGAGAGTGTCTGAGCTGGCAGCACTATCATCCAAGGCTCCCTTCCTGGTCTTCCACCAGGACAAGGTAGTGCTGCGCCCCATTCAGGAGTTTCTCCCGAAGGTGGTATCCTCTTTTCATCTTAATCAGGATATCTCTTTGCCTTCGTTTTGTCCTCATGCAGTTCATCGGTATGAGAAGGATTTACATTTGTTAGATCTGGTGAGAGCACTCAGAATCTACATTTCCCGCACGGCGCCCTTGCGCCGTTCGGATGCACTCTTTGTCCTTGTCGCTGGTAAGCGCAAAGGATCGCAGGCTTCTAAGGCCACCCTGGCTCGATGGATCAAAGAACCAATTCTTGACGCCTACCGTTCGGCTGGGCTTCCGGTTCCATCAGGGCTGAAGGCCCATTCTACCAGAGCCGTGGGTGCATCCTGGGCATTACGACACCAGGCTACGGCTCAACAGGTGTGCCAGGCAGCTACCTGGTCGAGTCTGCACACTTTCACCAAACATTATCAGGTGCATATATATGCTTCGGCGGACGCCAGCCTAGGTAGAAGAGTCCTGCAGGCGGCAGTTGCCTCCCCGTAGGGGAGGGCTGTCTTGCAGCTCTAACATGAGGTATTTCTTTACCCACCCAGGGACAGCTTTTGGACGTCCCAATCGTCTGGGTCTCCCAATAGAGCGCCGAAGAAGAAGGGAATTTTGTTACTTACCGTAAATTCCTTTTCTTCTAGCTCTTATTGGGAGACCCAGCACCCGCCCTGTTGTCCTTCGGGATTTTTGGTTTGTTTGCGGGTACACATGTTGTTCATGTTGAACGGTTTTCAGTTCTCCGATGTTACTCGGAGTGAATTTGTTTAAACCAGTTATTGGCTTTCCTCCTTCTTGCTTTTGCACTAAAACTGGTGAGCCAGTGATCCCACTGGGGGTGTATAGCCAGAAGGGGAGGGGCCTTACACTTTTTAGTGTAATTGCTTTGTGTGGCCTCCGGAGGCAGTGCTATACACCCAATCGTCTGGGTCTCCCAATAAGAGCTTGAAGAAAAGGAATTTACGGTAAGTAACAAAATTCCCTTCTTTCCTCCTTCTTGCTTTTGCACCAAAACTGAGGAGCCCGTGAGGCACGGGGGGTGTATAGGCAGAAGGGGAGGGGCTTTACACTTTTAAGTGTAATACTTTGTGTGGCCTCCGGAGGCAGAAGCTATACACCCAATTGTCTGGGTCTCCCAATTGGAGCTAGAAGAAAAGGAATTTACGGTAAGTAAACAAAATTCCCTTCTTTGTTACTTACCGTAAATTCTTTTTCTTGTAGTTCCGTCATGGGAGACCCAGCACCCTCCCTATTGCCTGTTGGCAGGTTTCTTGTTCCGTGTGTCTTCACCGGCTGTTGTTGTTGTAGACAGAGGTTCCGGTTCTTCCGGGTTTTACTCTGTCTCTTCTTGTGGGTGGATGTCCTCCTTCAGCTTTTGCACTAAACTGGCTAGGACTGGCTAGCAGGGGGTGTATATGCTAGGAGGGAGGAGCTACACGTTTTGAGTGTAGTACTTTGTGTGTCCTCCGGAGGCAGTAGCTATACACCCATGGTCTGGGTCTCCCATGACGGAACTACAAGAAAAAGAATTTACGGTAAGTAACAAAATTCTCTTTTTTGTAATCTGGTCTCACTTACCCATGGAGATGCTGTAAAAAGTTACTCCAAACCGCTCCAACAGTTTACTATTCTACTAAGGCGTGAATGAGTCTCCTCCTGCACCAGCATTTTCGGCGCTGGGTCTCCCAAGTGTTTGCATTGTTATGCAGTGTGTTCTGGGCCAGGATATAGACGCACCCCAAATTTAGAGGTAAAAAAAAAATGGGGTCCGTCTTATAATCTGGGGGTTGGTGGGTCGGTGGTAAAATAAGGTTACAGGAGGCAGGGGCGGTGCTGGAGTAGGGCGGTGCGGCAGATGTTCCGGATGCTTACTGCGGGTGCGGAACTGTCCAGGAACTGTCAGCTTTGCAGGCTTCAAAGAAATGGCGCCCAGAGTTCACGCCTGTGAATATTGAGCTATTGGCTCAATGACGAGCCGAGATCTTGTGTGCAAACGCCACCTCCAGGTGCCATTTTCCTTAAGTCCGCTGCTTGGAGATCAATGGGCCGGAGGCGGCGCATGCACAGCTGAGATTTTGAGTTGAGAGGTCCATCTACGCATGCGCTGACTTCGGGCGCCATTATTCGAAGCCCACACCACCAACATTTTCATGATGGCCCCTGCCTCACCACCCGCAACGCACTGTCCACAACATTGCCCTCTGCCTCCTGTGACTATTCTCCACCACCCTGGTAAGCTACATTCGGCTTATAAGACGCACCTCTCATTTTCCTCCCAAATTTTTGGGAGGAAAAGGGTGTCTTCCAGTCCGAAAAATTGGGTAGCTCCAATTCCAGCACTTTAAGGCGTGTGCACTCTGTGTTTTTTGGCGCGTTTTTTTTTATGCATTTTTGCTCTAAAAACTGCATGAATCTCCTTCCCCAGCAAAGTCTGAGATTTAATTTTTGCTGTCTGCACATTGTAGTTTTTTTAGCTGCGTTTTTTTGGTGACCAAAAAGATGCAGCATATCAACCCTCCCTCCCTGCGTTTTGGGAGGGCTGGTATTTGGCCAGATACTGCTCTCCATATAAAGTCTATGGGGACCAGAGTCGGGTGCAAAGGGGTAGGAGCAAGCGCTACATACTCAACGATCACCGGGCGGCTGTCAAACTGCTGCCGCAGCAGCTCGTTCATCTTCCAGAGTCAGACGCTCATTAGGCTCATAACATATTCACTCCTTCCCTGCTTACCGGTCGCTGTGATTGGTTGCAGACAGACCCGCCCCCACGCTGAGTGAAAGCTGTCTCGCTGCAACCAATCACAGCCACCGGTGGGCAGGTCTATATCGTGCAGTTAAAGAAATAAATGAAAAAAAAAAATGAAGTGCGGTCCCCCCAATTTTGATACCAGCCAAGGTAAAGTCTCACAGCTGGGGGCTGGTATTCTCAGGCTGGGGAGACCTACATTATGGGTTGCCCCCCAGCCTAAAATATCAGCCTGCAGCCGCCTGGAATTGCCGCATCCATTAGATGCGACAGTCCTGGGACTCTACTTAGCTCTTCCCAAATTGCCTTGGTGCAGTGGCAATCGGGGTAATAAGGAGTTAATGGCAGAAGCCCATAGCTGCCGCTAAGTCCTAGGTTAGTGATAGCACAGGTGTCTATGAGACACCCTCTCATCAATAAGCTGTAAGTGAAAGTAAATAAACACAATCACCCAAAAAAAAAACTTTATTTGAAATAAAACACAAAAAAACCCCTCTTTCACCACTTTATTTACCCCTAAAACACCTTTCCAGGTCCAATGTAATCCACACGAGGTCCCCCGACACATCCTCTGCTACATCTGACAATCACAGAGAGCTTCCATAGAACATGACTCTCTGTGAAGGTCAGGCCGCAAGTGAAGTGAGCCGTGTGGGATCAGCGGTGACTTCAGCTGTCACCACACATCACCTGACTTGAGGAGTCCACCTGTTACCGCATTTCAGGCCGCGGCTGAAGTGAGAGCGAGATCGGCGGTGACTTCAGTCAGGAGATGTGCGGTGTCACCGCTCATCACCTGAGTGACGTCAGCGCTAATCCCGCGGCCCACTTCAGTAGAGGCCTGACAGGTGGAGGACTCCTACGTTTTTTCAAGCCAAAAACGCTGCTCAAAAATTAAAACGCTGCATCTTTGTGGTAAAAAAAAAACTGCAGCGTGCGCATACAGCCTAATTCCTCAGATGCCACTGTCAATAGTGTCAGGAGATAGAGATCACTTTCTATGTCAGCCTCTGCACCCCCCTCGGCGTGATTGTGGGGGTGCCGATGGGTTGCTATGGTAACCGTAGACCTAACTATGGCCTCCGTGTACCGTATGCTTTTCCTTGTAAGATCACACTGGATGCAGGGTCTAATAAGATGGCAGTCAAACACTGACCGGAGGAATAACGCCCGGTATAACAAGTTCACTTATAGGACTAGTAAATATTGTAAAGAAAAAGTAAAAACAGAAGAAATAAATGACAGTTTTAATAATAAAAAATGTATTATTTGTAATAAAAAACCTTAGAATACTATATATGTGTAGTTTTTATCATTCATAATGACACTTACTATAACTGTGTATTATTTTTTTATTCCACGGAGGACCTTGTGCGTATACCAGGTGGTTTGATTCCCGGTAGGACGAGTAATGTTCGGATTATTTCTGTCCCCGTTCTCATGACGCTTTTTCCTTTGCAGGCCTCAAGGCTCTCGATTTCGCCTACAGAGACAAATGGGAGCACAAGTGTGAAAAAGACATTTTGTTAGCACGAATGAAGAGCTCCGAAAACAAGACCTGGCTAAAAATCAGGCAGAGGCCAATGAAAATCAATTTTTCGGGTCCCTTCATGCTGTGCAAAGGTTAGACAATAGTATTTCTTTCTAACTTATTACAAAGATGAAGTCTGACGTTTGTTCTGTATTATTTTTTTAAATGAGTCTTACACATTTTGTAAGTTTTTTAGTAGATTGTTACATCTAACTGCACTTTGCAAGGAATCGTCGTTTTTTTGTGTTGGGCCATTACAAAATACTGTCACATGACTTCTCTTGTGTTTAGAGCATGAACTAATTTCCACCTTGTACGCTAATACCGTATATACTTGAGTATAAGCTGACCTGAGTATAAGCCGAGGCCACTAATTTTACCCCCCAAAAATGCAGCAGCTACTGGTAAAGTTCAAAAATAAAAATATATATCAATAAAATATAATGTGCCCTATCCTTGTCCCCCCCCCCTTGTAGTAATGTGCCCCATCCTTCTGCCATGTAGTAATGTGTCCATCCTTGTAACCCATATTAATGTGCCCCTCGTTTAGTAATGAGCCCTCTAGTAATGTGCCCATCCTTGTGCCCCATAGTAATGTGCCCCTTGTTTAGTAATGTGCCCATCCTTTCGGAATGTCCTCATTCCGGTTCCCATATTGTCCCGTTATGCTGTTGGTTACGCACACACACACACACACACACACACACACACACACACACACACACACACACACACCACACACACCGCACACACCGCACACACGCACACACACATTATTCTCACCTGTCCTCCGTTCCCGTGGTGTCATCTTACCTGCTTTTCTTTATCGTTCCTTTGGGAGACCCAGACCATGGGTGTTTAGCTTCTGCCTCCGGAGGACACACAAAGTACTACACTTAAAAGTGTAGCTCCTCCCTCTGAGCTTATACACCCACTGGTAGCCAGTCCTAGCCAGTTTATTGCTTTGTGTCAGGAGGCATACATCCACACATGCATTCTCATCTGATTTGTTTGACTTTTGGAAAGAGTTTGAAGAAAAGCGGGTCCATGTCTGGACTCCCTGCATGTCCCTTCTCACCCCACTGTGTCGGCGGTGTTGTTAAGGTTGATTTACAAGGCTGCAGCCTTACATGCTGCGCTCCTTCACCATCCCTTCTGGGCTCTGGCTTGAAGTGGGAGCCAGCACGGTCTCCATGCCTGGCAGGAGTCCGGTCTCCATCCACAGCCCCTTGAGGATTCTGTTGGACCGGAGCACTCATCCCCAGGGACATGGCCCTGCGTCTCAGCAGCTAAGTACCTGAGACGTTTATGTTGGGGGTCCCGGTTCTTTATTGTAAGGGGAGAGTATGCTGTATGTGATTGTTTTAACTTTTCCGGCGGATTCTCTAGCTTTTGCCTGAGAACCGCGCCGATGGTGCCTGCTTGTCGGCCTCGCCGCTTAAATTTAGGCCCCGGCTTCGCCGGAGGCCTAGTTTCATTTTCCTGCCCTCGCATGTCACTCATGCAGAGGGACAGGTTCGGCTCCTCCCGGCGGCCGTTCTACACAGGGGAGGGACACTCCCCACTGCTGGGGCGTCCCTCCTTCCCTGCAGGTCTCTATAGCCCTCCAGTTCCCGCTCTTTTATAGGAACGCCGTCTTCTCAGGCAGAGTTCACTCTGCTCTGGGACATCCTGCATTCTGCATCTCTGCTGAGGTGCTGCGACTGGGGGACCGGGCTTCGGGATCTGGAGGGCACACAATACCGCGCTCAGCGATCTGGTAAGCCACAGCCGGTCTCCGGTTGTGGACCTCTGTATATTCTCCCTGGGGTTCATTCTCTGCAAAGCCCCCACTCCAGCAGCATGTCTCACACAAGGAGCAAGGCTCCAAAAGCCTTATTCTACATGCACTGCATGTAAGCTGCTGCCTGAGCCGAGCACCTTCCCACATTGTGATGCCTGCTCTAACTTGGCGGTGCCACAGCCTGGAGTCTCACCCCCAGTGGTCTCTCAGGCTGCTGCTGCACCTGTGATTGAACCCCCGGCCTGGGTAGAGTCCTTTTCTAGGTCCATATCCCAGTCATTTGCTGAGTCCATGGGGCTTTTGTCCAGGACTTTGATGAATATGCATCAGCCCCCCTCACAGGGTGCCTCTAATACTCTTGACATAGGACTCCTATCCTCTGACCTCCGTCCATCGGAGCTCACGGAGGATTCATCATCTGATCCCAGACCCCGTCCTTCTAAGAGAAGGCGCAGGGTTTCCTCCCCCTCCCCATCCCACGGCTCTGTCTCAAGAGCTGACTCTCAAGATGAGGAGGATGCCCTCACTGGGGGCTCGGAGGCTATGTATCCCATCGATTTCTCTGAGGGTGACTCAGATCTTAGTGATTTGATTGCTTCTATTAATTCTGTGCTGGATCTCAATCCGCCAGTGTTAGAGGAGCAACTCTCTTTGGCAGAAAAACATCAGTTTACCTCGCCTAAGAGAGTGAAGAGTGTGTTCTTTAACCACTCCAGTTTTCAGACCGCTGTGACCAAACCCAGGGCCTGCCCTGACAAACGCTTTCCAAAGCGTGGTTCTGATGACCGGTTTCCATTTCCACCTGAGGTGGTCAAGGAGTGGTCTCACTCCCCAAAGGTAGACCCTCCGGTGTCTAGGCTATCAGCCCGGACAGTTGTGTCGGTGGCTGACGGCACCTCACTTAAGGATTCCACTGACCGTCAGATTGAGCTTCTGGCCAAATCTGTGTATGAAGCTGCGGGGGCCGCGTTTTCCCCGACTTTTGCAGCAGTGTGGGCTCTCAAAGCCATCTCTGCTTCTCTAGAGGAGATGCATTCCCTCACCAAGGAATCTATGCCGGAGATGGTTACCTTAACTGCTCAGGCTTCAGCTTTTTCATCCTATGCCATGTCTGCCATGCTAGAGGCTGCTCACCGCACTGCGGTGGCTTCAGCTAATTCTCTTGTTATCCGCAGGATTTTGTGGCTTCGAGAGTGGAAGGCAGATGCTTCTTCCAAGAAGTTTCTTGCTGGGCTCCCTTTTGCTGGTTCACGGCTGTTTGGTGAACAGCTGGATGAAATCATTAAAGAAGCTACTGGCGGGAAGAGTACTTCCATGCCACAAACCAAGACCAGGAAACCCGCCCAGGGTAGGAATCAATCGAGGTTTCGTTCCTTTCGTTCCTCCAACTGGTCATCCTCTAAGCCTTCCGCCTCGTCCGCTAACTCAGCCAAGGATCAGAAATCCAACTGGCGCCCAAAAGCGCGTCCGCAGGAGGTTCTGCCACTAAGGCAGCTTCCTCATGACTCTCGGCCCGCTCCAGCCACGTCCTTAGTCGGTGGCAGGCTCTCCCACTTTGGCGACGCTTGGTTAAAGCAAGTCTCCGATCAGTGGGTGAGAGACATCATATCTCACGGCTACAGGATAGAATTCTCTTCCAGCCCTCCAAACAGATTTTTTCTCTCAACTCCCCCCTGCTCCAAGGCCACCGCCTTCTCGCAGGCCGTGGCGTCCGTGCAGGCAAACGGAGTGATTGTCCCAGTTCCCGTTCAGGAACGGTTCAGAGGTTTTTACTCAAATCTCTTCCTAGTTCCAAAAAAGGGACGGTACCTTCCGGCCCATCCTGGATCTCAAGCTTCTCAACAAGCATGTCCGGGTGCGGCATTTTCGCATGGAGTCTCTGCGATCAGTCATTGCCTCTATGACCCAAGGGGAGTTCCTGGCGTCAATCGACATCAGAGATGCCCATCTACATGTGCCAATCGCAGTGTCACATCAGCGTTGGTTACGTTTTGCGATAGGAGAGGATCATTTCCAATTCGTGGCTCTCCCCTTCGGGTTAGCCACGGCCCCTCGGGTATTCACCAAGGTCATGGCGGCAGTGATTGCGGTCCTGCACCTCCAGGGGTTAGCAGTGCTTCCTTATCTGGACGACCTTCTGGTCAAGGGTACATCCAGCGCAAACTGTCAGCGGAGTGTTTTGCTCACTCTCGCCACCCTAGCCCAATTCGGATGGATTGTCAATCTTCCCAAATCCACTCTGACTCCGACCCAGAGTCTCACGCACCTAGGGATGCAGTTCGAGACTTTGCCGGCACTTGTGAAGTTGCCCTTAGACAAACAGCTGTCACTCCGGTTGGCGGTGCGCTCTCTCCTGAGGCCCCGCCGTTATACCCTCAGGCGTCTGATGCAGGTGCTGGGTCAAATGGTGGCCTCCATGGAGGCGGCTCCCTTTGCCCAGTTCCATCTGAGTCCTCTGCAGCTGGACATTCTCCGCTGTTGGGACAAGCGGCCTTCCTCCTTACAGAGGTTAGTGGCTCTGTCGCCACGGACCAGGAGCTCTCTTCAGTGGTAGCTTCGACCCCTCTCCCTGTCCCAAGGGCGCTCCTTCCTGACTCCGTCCTGGGTGATTCTCACCACGGATGCCAGCCTATCCGGCTGGGGAGCGGTACATCTCCACCACAGAGCACAGGGCACTTGGACTCCGTCCGAGTCAGCCCTTTCAATCAATGTGCTGGAAACCAGAGCTGTGCTTCTAGCTCTCCTAGCCTTTCACCACCTGTTGGCGGGCAGGCACATTCGAGTCCAGTCAGACAATGCGACAGCGGTTGCCTACATCAATCACCAAGGCGGGACACGCAGCCGCCTGGCACTGTTGGAGGTCCAACGCATTCTTCAATGGGCGGAGGACTCCAAGTCCACCATATCCGCAGTCCACATCCCTGGCGTAGAAAACTGGGAGGCAGATTATCTCAGCCGTCAATCCGTGGACGGTGGTGAGTGGTCCCTGCACCCGGCAGTGTTTCAGTCAATCTGCCACAAGTGGGGCACTCCGGACGTGGACCTAATGGCATCCCGTCACAACAACAAGGTTCCGGTTTACGTGGCTCGCTCCCACGATCCTCAGGCCTTCGCCGCGGACGCTCTGGTTCAAGACTGGTCCAAGTTTCGTCTGTCCTACGTGTTTCCCCCTCTAGCTCTCTTGCCCAGAGTCCTGCGCAAGATCAGAATGGAGGGCCGTCGAGTCATCCTCATTGCACCGGACTGGCCCAGGCGAGCTTGGTATCCGGACCTGCTCCAACTGTCCGTGGAGATGCCATGGCATCTTCCGGACCGTCCAGACCTGCTCTCGCAAGGTCCGTTTTTCCGCCCAAATTCTGCGGCACTCAAATTGATGGCATGGCTCTTGAGTCCTGGATTTTGACGGCTTCTGGTATTCCTCCTGAAGTCATCTCCACTATGACTCGGGCCCGTAAGTCTTCCTCCGTCAAGATCTATCACAGGACTTGGAAAATTTTCCTGTCCTGGTGTCGCTCTTCCGGCCATTCTCCTTGGCCATTCTCGTTGCCGACCCTTCTGTCTTTTTTACAATCCGGTCTGCAGCTAGGACTGTCCCTCAACTCTCTCAAGGGACAAGTCTCAGCACTATCAGTGCTGTTCCAGCGGCGTCTCGCCCGGCTGGCTCAGGTCCACACCTTCATGCAAGGTGCGTCTCACATCATTCCGCCTTATCGGCGGCCCTTGGATCCCTGGGACCTTAACTTGGTCCTCACGGTATTGCAGAAACCCCCTTTCGAGCCCCTTAGGGAGGTTTCTTTGTATCGTCTTTCTCAAAAGGTGGCCTTTCTAGTTGCCATAACTTCTCTCAGGAGAGTCTCTGATTTGGCTGCGCTCTCCTCGGAGTCACCTTTTTTGGTTTTTCACCAAGACAAGGTAGTTCTCCGTCCGACCCCGGACTTTCTTCCTAAGGTGGTCTCTCCCTTCCACCTTAACCAGGATATTTCCTTGCCTTCCTTCTGTCCGGCCCCTGTTCATCGCTTTGAGAAAGCGCTGCATACTCTAGATCTGGTGCGTGCTCTCCGGATCTATGTGTCTCGCACCGCTGCGCTTAGGCGGTGCACCTCTCTTTTTGTGCTAACCACAGGGCGGCGCAAGGATCTCTCTGCTTCTAAGCCGACCTTGGCCCGTTGGATTAGATCGACCATTTCGGACGCCTACCAGAGTACACAGGTGCCTCCCCCGCCGGGGATCAAAGCACACTCGACCAGAGCTGTCGGTGCCTCTTGGGCTTTTAGGCACCAGGCTACGGCTCAACAAGTCTGTCAGGCTGCCACTTGGACTAGCCTGCATACCTTTTCAAAACACTACCAAGTGCATGCTCATGCTTCGGCAGATGCGAGCTTGGGCAGACGCATCCTTCAGGCGGCTGTCGCCCACTTGTGAAGTTAGGCTCCGCCTACTTCTTAATTTTTTCTGTTTATTCCCACCCAGGGACAGCTTTGGAACGTCCCATGGTCTGGGTCTCCCAAAGGAACGATAAAGAAAAAGAGAATTTTGTTACTTAACGTAAATTCTTTTTCTTATAGTTCCGTATTGGGAGACACAGCTCCCTCCCTATTGCCTGTTGGCAATTTTCTTGTTCTGTGCGTTATCACCGGCTGTTGTCGTGGACAGAGTCTCCGGTTGTTCCGGTTCTTACTCGGTTCTACTTGTGGGTGGCTATTCTCCTTCAGCTTTTGCACTAAACTGGCTAGGACTGGCTACCAGGGGGTGTATAAGCTCAGAGGGAGGAGCTACACTTTTAAGTGTAGTACTTTGTGTGTCCTCCGGAGGCAGAAGCTAAACACCCATGGTCTGGGTCTCCCAATACGGAACTATAAGAAAAAGAATTTACGGTAAGTAACAAAATTCTCTTTTTTGTAGTCCGCAGGCACATGGACCCCTTGGTGATCGCGGCCGGTGCATGAAGCCGCCGCTGCAGACTGCCGTCATGGCTTTACTGCAGTTGAATGCTTTACTGCAGTTAAATGCTTTACAACGCCATAAAGCCATGATGGCAGCGGCAGCCCTGTGCACTGGACGAGATCATGGAGGGGTCTATGTGACTGCAGTCTGCATAAACCACCCATTGATGATCGCGTCTGGTGCACAAGGCCACCGCTGCTGTCATGGCATTAATGCAGTTGAATGCTTTACAGCGCCGCAAAGCATTCAACTGAAGTTAAGCCATGACAGCAGCCTGCAGCGGCGGCTTCGTGTAGCAGCTGCGATCAGTGTTGGGTTTATGTGCCTGAGGACAGGTGAGAATAATTTTTTATGGGAACCTCACTCGAGTAAAAGCCGAGGGGGGGGGCATTTTCAGCATAACAAAATGGACTGAAAAATTCGGCTTATACTCAAGTATATACAGTAATTGGCGTTAGCGTATTGTAACCATCCATGATCAGGGCAGATTTATATGCTCTGGTAGTTAACAATAAAGGTTAATTTAATTGGCAGCAAGCAGAAAACGACCTAGGACGTATATATACGTCTTAGATCACCTCCCCCCGGGTCACATGTCTGTTGATCTGATCATGTGTGGCTAACAGGCGTGGGTGGGTCTCTGATCCATCCACACTTGTTAACCCCTAAGATTGCGCTGTCAATCTAATCTGCTCTGGCGGGGATTGCACCTTTCCCTGCCGCCATCAGTGGCCGTGTAACACGGTCACGTGTGCCAATGGGTTGGCATGGTAATGCGGGGTCAGATGTTGACCTATGTCGCTACCATTACTGACGTCCTGTGAATGCTGGCAGGAGGCGGCACTCACAGGTGATCAGCATATCTCCTGATCAGAGCGGTTCTGAAGCATTGCTCTGATCAGCACAAGCGATCGGACAGTGCAGTGATAAAGTCTCCTAGGGGACTAGTAAAATAAAAAAAAAATTAAAATAAAACAAAAAAAAAAGAAAATACACATATTTGGTATCGCTGCTATCATAAATGCCCGATCTATCAAAATATAAAATCAATTAATCCGATCAGTATACGGCGTGGTAAAAAATATCCAAATGCCAAAATTACAGTGTAGTGGCGACCCAAAAAATTTATTAAAATGCAGTAACTGGAGATCAAAACATCACATCTATGTAAACATCTTATAATTAAAAACGTCAGCTCAGGACTCAAAAAATAAGGCGTCACTGAGCCCCAGATCTCGAAAAATGAGAATGCTACGGGTGTCGGAAAATTGCGACAAAAGCGCAATTGTCTTTTTTTTTTTTTTGTACAAATTTCCGGTTTTTTTTTTTTTCACCACTCGATAAAAGTAAAACTATACATGATTAGTATGTACTACGTACTTGTACTGACCTGGGGAATCAATGTCAGGTCAGTTTTTCAAAATAGAACAGGGTAAATATATAATCCTCTGGCCCCCCCCCCAAAAAAAAATAAAAAATAAAAAAATTGTACAATTGCACTTTTTATTTTTTTCTTCGTCGCTCTATTGGGAGACCCAGACAATTGGGTGTATAGCTACTGCCTCCGGAGGCCACACAAAGTATTACACTTAAAAGTGTAAGGCCCCTCCCCTTCTGCCTATACACCCCCCGTGGGATCACGGCTGCTCAGTTTTCATGCTTTGTGCGAAGGAGGTCAGACATCCACGCATAGCTCCACTGTTTAGTCAGCAGTAGCTGCTGACTATGTCGGTTGGAAGAAAAGAGGGCCCATACTAGGGCCCCCAGCATGCTCCCTTCTCACCCCACTTTTGTCGGTGGTGTTTGTTAAGGTTGAGGTACCCATTGCGGGTACGGAGGCTGGAGCCCACATGCTGCTTTCCTTCCCCATCCCCCTCAGGGCTCTGGGTGAAGTGGGATCTTACAGGTCTCCAGGCACTGAGACCGGGCTCCATCCACAGACCCAGAGAACCTGCTGGATATGGAGCTGAGTATCGTCAGGGACAGGGCCCTGCTACATTAAGGTACTCTGTGTCTCCGTACACATCGCGCACACACACACCAGCATGGCTGGGAGTGTTAGTGCGCCGGGGACAACAGCGCGGAGCGCTTGTGCTTTTATTCACTGCAGCTTAGCTGAGTGAATTTATGTATTAGGAACTGCCGCGCCGGCCGCTGCGGGGTGTTTTACACTGTGGCGCGGCTGGGACTTGTGGTGCGCCGGGGACTTCCGCGCTGGCCGTGCATAGGACGGCCGCGCTTATTACTCGAGTCCCCGGCTTTGCGGCCTAGTTTTCGTTTCGTTCCCGCCCCCAGCCCTGCCAGTCAGGGGAGGGGCGGGACGCTGTACAGAAAGTCAGCGCCGAGAGCTGGAGTCTGCTTTGCATTCTCCAGCCCCCTCACTGGACACAGTGGGACGCCAGTTTCCCGCTCTTGTCTGGGGCACGCCCACGGCCCGCCCCTCTTCACAGGACGCCGGCGGCCATTCCTGCATGCAGTCCGAGCTGGAGAAGGGAGACAAGCTCTGGGCAACCAGTCACAGGATTCTGGCGACCACACACCCGCCTTTGTGCGGGCGGTAAGCAGCACCTGAAGTGCTGACCCCACTAATGCCGAAGTGGTCATTTGTACTTTATGCTTGTATGCTATACACTGCACTGTACGGTCGCTATTCTTGGATATATACCCTCCTAGATGGCTAGACAAGAGCAGCAAAAAGCAAGGGTGCTAAGGCACAAGCTTTCTATGCTGCGTGTATTGCATGTGCTGAAGTGTTCATTTGTACTTTATGCTTGTATGCTATACATTGCACTGTACGGTCGCTATTCTTGGCTATATACTATCCTAGATGGCTAGACAACAGCAGCAAAAAAGCAAGGGTGCCAAGGCACAGGCTTTCTACGCTGTTTGTACTGCATGTGATACCGTTCCACCGGCAGGTTCCACTGACCCCCATTGTGTGCAATGCTCCCCTGTAGCACTCGCTCAGCCGGGGTCTCTGCTAGAGGTGGCCAAAGGAACCACCTGTGAACCCTGTCCAGGGAAAGGGACGGAGTGGCAGTTTCGGCTGATAGATTGTCTGTGACTATGACTAACATCTTAGAGACTTTGCAGTCCAGACAGACCATGGGCAATGTTGATTCAATGCTCCCGGGCCACCCTCATTTGGAACAAATCAGTGCTCCGGGGAGGTCCCATGCATCCCAGGGTGAAGGCTCTGACACGGACAACAGTCCCAGACAGCCTAAGCGAGCTCGCTGGGAGCGGCACTCGGCTTCATCACTGGTCAGGGTCCCAGCAGGAGGACTCTAATGATGAGGCAGACGTAGCTGATCAGGACTCTGATCCTGAGACCGCTCTCAAGCCGGATACACCGGATGGTGACGCCATGGTGAATGATCTTATAGCGTCCATCAATGGAATGTTGGATATTTCTCCCTCAGCTCCTCCAGTGGAGGAGTCAGCTTCACAGCAGGAGAAATTCCATTTCAGTATCTCAAGCGTAAATTGAGTACTTTTCTGACCACTCTGACTTCAGAGAGGCAGTTCAGAAACACCACGCTTATCCAGATAAGCGTTTCTCCAAACGTATTAAGGATACAAGTTATCCCTTTCCACCTGACGTGGTCAAGAGCTGGACCCAGTGTCCAAGGGTGGATCCTCCAATCTCCAGGCTGGCGACTAGATCCATAGTTGCAGTGGAAGATGGGGCTTCCCTTAAAGATGCCACTGACACAGATGGAGCTCTGGTTGAAATCCATCTATGAAACTATCGGCGCGTCGTTTGCTCCAGCATTCGCAGCCGTATGGGCACTACAAATTAGTTCAGCTGGTCTGGCGCAGATTCACATCGTCACACGTACATCTGTTCCGCAAGTAGCGTCCTTAACCTCTCAAATGTCTGCATTTACGTCTTACGCTATTAATGCTGTCCTGGACTCTACGAGCAGTACGGTAGGGGCGTCCGCCAACTCCGTGGTTGTACGCAGAGCCTTGGGGTTAAGGGAATGGAGGCAGATGCTGCTTCCAAAAAAGTGCTTAATTGCCATTTTCTGTGACAGACTGTTTCGTGAGAGATTAGATGAAATCGTTAAACAGTCCAAGTCTAAGGATTCTTCCTTACCCCAGCCCAAACCTAACAAACCCCAACAGAGGAGGGGACAGTCGAGGTTTCGGTCCTTTCGAGGCTCGGGCAGGGCCCAATTGTCCTCGTCTAAAAGGACTCAAAAGGTTCAGAGGAGCTCAGATTCTTGGCGGACTCAGTCACGCCCAAAGAAGGCAGCCGGAGGAACCGCTACCAAGGCATCCTCATGACTGTCGGCCTCCTCTCTCCGCATCCTCGGTCGGTGGCAGGCTCGCCCGCTTTGGGGACATTTAGCTGCCACAGGGTCTCAAGAGTACAGGATCGAGTTCAGTTCTCGTCCTCCGACCCGATTCTTCAGAACTTCTCCACCTCCCGACCGAGCCGGTGCTCGTCTGCAGGCGGGTGCTCTCTAAAGGCAGAAGGAGTGGTGATCTCTGTTCCTCTCCAGGACCAAGGTCACGGTTTTTACTCCAATTTGTTTGTGGTGCCACAAAAGGGACGGGTCTTTCCGTCCTGTTCTGGACCTAAAAAACTGCTCAACAAGCATGTGAAGACCAGGCGGTTCCGGATGGAATCCTCCGCTCCGTCATGCCTCAATGTCTCAAGAAGAGTTCCTAGCATCAATGGACATGCTCCAGAGCACCAGCGTTTCTACGCTTCGTTATAGGAAACGAACACCTTTAGTTCGTAGCCCTGCCTTTCGGTCTGGCGACAGCCCCACGGGTCTTCACCAAGGTCATGGCTGCAGTAGTAGCAGTCCTGCGCTCTCAGGGTCACTCTGTGATCCCTTGCTTGGACGATCTACTCGTCAAGGCACCCTCTCAAGAGGCATGCCAACACAGCCTGATCGTTGCGCTGGAGACTCTCCAGAGTTTCGGGTAGATCATCAACTTTTCAAAGTCAATTCTGACCCCGACCCAATCGCTAACATATCTTGGCATGGGGTTTCATACTCTATCAGCGATAGTGAAACTTCCGCTGGGCAAGCAGCGTTCACTTCAGACAGGGGTGCAATCTCTCCGTCAAGGCCAGTCGCACCCCTTGAGACGCCTCATGCACTTCCTAGAGAAGATGGTAGCAGCATTAGAGGCAGTCCCTTTCGCGCAGTTTCTTCTGCGTCCACTACAAGGGGACATTCTCCGCCAATGGGACGGGGAGTCGACGTCCCCTCGACAGGGACGTTTCTCCTTCTCAGGCGGCCAAGGAGTCTCTTCGGTGGTGGCTTCTTCCCACCTCATTGTCTTCAGGGTGGGGAGCAATTTTTCTCCTCCACAGGGCTCAGGGAACGTGGACTCAGCAGGAGTCCACCCTTCAGATCAATGTTCTGGAAATCAGAGCAGTGTATTTTGCCCTACGAGCCTTCCAGCAGTGGCTGGAAGGCAAGCAGATCCGAATTCAGGCGGACAACCCCACAGCGGTGGCATACATCAACCACCAAGGGGGGATACGCAGTCGGCAAGCCTTCCAGGAAGTCCGGCGGTTTCTGACGTGGGGGGAAGACACGGCATCCACCATATCCGCAGTTCACATCCCGGGCGTAGAAAACTGGGAAGCAGACTTCCTCAGTCGCCAGGGTATGGACGCAGGGGAATGGTCTCTTCACCCGGACGCGTTTCAGGAGATCTGTCGCCGCTGGGGGATGCCGGACGTCGACCTAATGGCGTCCCGGCACAACAACAAGGTCCCAGCTTTCACGGCACGGTCTCACGATCACAGAGCTCTGGCGGCGGACGCCTTAGTTCAAGATTGGTCGCAGTTCCGGCTCCCTTATGTGTTCCCACCTCTGGCGCTGTTGCCCAGAGTGCTACGCAAGATCAGGTCCGACTGCCGCCGCGCCATCCTCGTCGCTCCAGACTGGCCGAGGAGGTCGTGGTTCCCGGATATGTGGCATCTCACGGTGGGACAACCGTGGGCACTACCAGACCGGCCAGACTTGCTGTCTCAAGGGCCGTTTTTCCATCTGAATTCTGCGGCCCTGAACCTGACTGTGTGGCCATTGAGTCCTGGATCCTAGCGTCTTCAGGATTATCTCAAGAGGTCATTGCCTCCATGGGATAGGCTAGGAAACCAAGCTCTACCAAGATCTACCACAGGACGTGGAAGATATTCTTAGCTTGGTGCTCGGCTCAGGACGTTTCTCCCTGGCCATTGGCATTGACTACTTTCCTTTCCTTCCTGCAATCCAGGTTGGAAAAAGGTTGGTCGCTCGGCTCCCTTAAGGGACAAGTCTCTGCGCTCTCTGTGTCTTTTCAGAAGCGCCTGGCCAGACTCCAACAGGTACGCACGTTCCTGCAAGGGGTTTGTCAGATCGTCACTCCTTACAAGCAGCCGTTAGAGCCCTGGGATCTGAACAGGGTTCTAATAGCTCTCCAGAAGCCGCTTTTTGAGCCTATGAGGGATGTTTCCCTTTCTCGCCTTTCACGGACAGTGGCCTTTTCTAGTGGCGGTCACGTCTCCTCGGAGAGTGGCCAAGCTAGCAGCACTGTCTTGCAAATCTCCCTTCCTGGTGTTTTCACCAGGACAAGGTGGTTCTGCGCCTGATTCAGGAGTTCTCCCTAAGGTGGTATCCCCCTGTCATCTCAATCGGGATATCTCCTTACCGTCTTGTCATCCAGTTCATCAATGTGATCGGGATTTGCTTTTGTTGGATCTGGTGAGAGCTCTCAGAACCTACTTTTCCCGCACGGCGCTCCGGCGCCGCTCGGAGGCACTCTTGTCCTTGTCGCTGGTCAGCGTAAGGGGTTGCAAGCTTCCAAATCCACCCTGACTCGGTGGATCAACGAACCAGTTCTTGAAGTCTACCGTTCTGCGGGGCTTCCGGTTCCCTCAGGGCTGAAGGCCCATTTTGCCAGAGCCGTGGGTGCGTCCCGGGCATTACGGCACCAGGCTTCGGCCCAGCAGGTGTGCCAGGCGGCTACCTGGTCGAGTCTGCACGCTTTTACCAAGCATTATCAGGTGCATACCTATGCTTCGGCGGACGCCAGCCTAGGTAGAAGAGTCCTGCAGGCGGCGGTTGCCCCCATGTAGGAAAAGGCCATTTTACGGCCTATCACGAGGTATTATTTTACCCACCCAGGGATTGCTTTTGGACATCCCAATTGTCTGGGTCTCCCAATAGAACGACGAAGAAGAAGGGAATTTTGTTTACTTACCGTAAATTCCTTTTCTTCTAGCTCTAATTGGGAGACCCAGCACCCGCCCCTGTTTTTTTTGGGGTATACATGTTAGTCATGTTGAATGGTTTCAGTTCTCCGATATTCCTTCGGATTGAATTTGCTTAAACCAGTTTATTGGCTTTCCTCCTTCTTGCTTTTGCACTAAAACTGAGCAGCCGTGATCCCACGGGGGGTGTATAGGCAGAAGGGGAGGGGCCTTACACTTTTAAGTGTAATACTTTGTGTGGCCTCCGGAGGCAGTAGCTATACACCCAATTGTCTGGGTCTCCCAATTAGAGCTAGAAGAAAAGGAATTTACGGTAAGTAAACAAAATTCCCTTCTTTTGTGGAATTTTGGAACACTTGGAATTTATTTCCTGCTTTTTTCAGTACAATATGGGGCAGAATGAGTGGTGTCGTTCAAAAGTACAACTTATCCCGCAAAAAAACCAAGCCCTGACATGGCTATATTGACGGAAAAATACAAAATGTATGGCTCTTGGCGGAAAAGGAGGGAAAAAAACGGAAAATTGCTGGGTTGTTAAGGGGTTAAATGAAATACCGTATTTTCCAGCATCTAAAACGACTTTTTAACCCCTGAAAATCTTCTCAAAAGTCGGGGGTCGTCTTATACGGCAGTGCATGGTTCCGTAGTTTACACAATAAAAGATATTCTCACCTGTCCTCTGTTCCCGCGGTGCCTTCAGCGGTCTCTTGCAGTCTGCAGGCACACCGACCCCTCCGTTATAGCGTCCAGGGCACGGAGCTGTCACTGCAGGATGTTGTCATGGCTTTACTAAAGTTGAATGCTTTATGGCGCCACAAAGCATCTAACTGCAGTAATGCGCTGACAGCAGCGGCAGCCCTGTGTATTGGACGCTATCATGGAAGGGTTTATGTGCTTGTGGTCCACAAGAAGCACTCCTCCATGATCGCATCCCATACACAGGGTTGCTGAGGCTGTCAGCGCTTTACTGCAGTTGAATGGTTTGTGGTGCCGTAAAGCATTCAACTGTAGTAAAGCCATGACGACATCCTGCAGTGGCCGCTCCGTTCACGCTATCCTGTAGCATGGGTCTGTCTGCCTGCGGACTGCAAGAAGCAGCTGGAGGCACCACGGGAACGGAGTACATTATTAAGCAATGGGCACATCACTTCAGGGGACATTACAGCAGGGGACATTACTAAACAATGGGGACATTATAGCGGGGGACATTACTAAACTATGGGGATATTACAGCAGGGGCATTACTAAACAACGGGAATATTACAGCAAGGGACATTACTAAACATCGGGAATATTACAGCAGGGGACATTACTAAACTATGGGGATATTACAGCAGGGGACATTACTAAACAATGGGAACATTACAGCAGGGGACATTACTAAACTATGGGGACATTACAGCAGGGGGACATTACTAAACTTTGGGGATATTACAGCAGGGGACATTACTAAACAATGGGGACATTATAGCTGGGGACATTACTAAACTATGGGGATATTACAGCAGGGGCATTACTAAACAACGGGAATATTACAGCAGGGGACATTACTAAACAATGGGAATATTACAGCAGGGGACATTACTAAACTATGGGGATATTACAGCAGGGGACATTCATAAACTATGGGGATATTACAGCAGGGGACATTACTAAACAATGGGGACATTACAGCAGGGGACATTACTAAACTATGGGGTTATTACAGCAGGGGACATTACTAAACTTTGGGGATATTACAGCAGGGGACATTACTAAACAATGGGGACATTATAGCTGGGGACATTACTAAACAATGGGGACATTACAGCAGGGGACATTACTAAACAATGGGGACATTACAGCAGGGGACATTACTAAACTATGGGGTTATTACAGCAGGGGACATTACTAAACTATGGGGATATTACAGCAGGGGACATTCATAAACTATGGGGATATTACAGCAGGGGACATTACTAAACAATGGGGACATTACAGCAGGGGACATTACTAAACTATGGGGTTATTACAGCAGGGGGACATTACTAAACTTTGGGGATATTACAGCAGGGGACATTACTAAACAATGGGGACATTACAGCAGGGGACATTACTAAACAATGGGGACATTACAGCAGGGGACATTACTAAACTATGGGGATATTACAGCAGGGGACATTACTAAACAATGGGGACATTACAGCAGGGGACATTACTAAACAATGGGGACCTTACTCGGGTCGGCTTACATAGAGTATATACGATATATCCCAAACTCTATATTTTAACTGGAAAAGTTGGAGGTCGTCTTATACGCTGGATAATACGGTACTTCCAATTGGAAGAATATTAATTCAAGATAGTATTACACTACAGTTTTAGTCCTTGTACTTAAAAGTAGTAAATAAATAGAAGTGTAAAGTGCTTCTTTTTTTTTACCTTAGACATCCAGAGTCGCCAGGACTGTAAATACGGAGATAACTGCACATTTGCGTATTATCAGGAGGAGATTGACGTGTGGAACGAGGAGC
>NC_134360.1:75119664-75159664 GCF_048569485.1 Anomaloglossus baeobatrachus
TTTTGCAATGTAAACTGAAGTCAGCATGCTGCAAGGGTTAACACAGAAAATTCAGGGATGCCTGTGTTGTCACAGTCCATCTGTTTAATTAAGCAGCTGGACCCTTAGGGTAAATTCACACAGTGCGTTTTTCGCGGCGTTTTTGCTCAGAAAACTGCATGACTTTGCTTCCCCAGCAAAGTCTATAAGTTTTCATTTTTGCTGTCTGCACACAGCGTTTTTTTTCAGCTGCGTTTTTGTGGTGCCACAAAAATGCAGCATGTCTATTATTCCCGCATTTTTCACTGCGCTTTTCATCCATTGAGTGCAATGGGATGTTGAAAGACGCAATGAGAAACGCAAATTGGTGCTTCTAAGACCAAAACGCAGCTATAAACGCAGGAGGTGGGTAGTAAAGTGACATGTACAGGAAGAGGATTCCTTCTGTCAGTAAACACAGAAGCGTGAATCCTCCCGGTACCGTCACCGCTGCTTCCACCTCCCGTCCTGTGCATGTCTGCTGCCGTGCGGCGTCATGTGCGGGCAGGAGGTGGAAGCGGGCTGCGAAAACAAAAGTGAACAGTAGAAAAAAAAATGTCATACCTGTCTGCAGACTCCCGGTGCCATGCCCGCTCCGAGCTCCTCCTCCCGGTACCGCCCGCTCCGGATGTGTGCAGTCTCCCCGGGTACGTATGCCTGCAGGATGCAGGACCTGGCGATGGATCACCCGATGCAGTCACCTGATGCATCAGCTGATCGTAAGTCTCGGGCTGACGCCAGCGCCCGGCCGGCTTAACCTATCAGCGGATGCGTCAGGAGACTTCATCCCTGATTACCGGCAGTTCCTGCAGCGATCGGATGGGATCACACTCGCTCCAGGAGCTGCCGGTAATCAGCACATAAGTGAGTATTTTTTTTTTTTTTTGCACCGATGCATCTGCTGATTGTATAAACTGCTTTTATACAATCCGCTGATGTGTGATGTGGTGTTGGATACAGCGCCAGAAGATGGCGCTTCTATGAAAGCGCCATTTTCTGGGGTGGCTGCGGACTGCAATTCGCAGCGGGGGTGCCCAGAAAGCATGGGCACCCTGCACTGTGGATTCCAATCCCCAGCTGCCTAGTTGTACCCGGCTAGACACAAAAATTAGGCGGAGCTCATGTCATTTTTTTTTTTTTTTTTAAATTATCTCATGAAATTCATGAAATAATTACAAAAAAAGGGCTTCTCTATGTTTTTGGTTCCCAGCCCGGGTACAAATAGGCAGCTGGGGGTTGGGGGCAGCCTGTACTTGCCTGCTGTACCCGGCTAGCATACAAAAATATGGCGATGCCCACGTCATTTTTTTGTTTGGGGGGGGGGGGCAAGAAAATCCTGCATACAGTCCTGGAAGGAGGATGCTGAGCTTTGTAGTTCGACAGCTGCTGTCTGCTCTCCTGCATACACTATTGGATGGAGTATGCTGAGCCTTGTAGTTCTGCAGCTGTCTGCTCTCCTGCATACACTAGTGGAGAATGAAGAACATATTGAAGAAGGAAATGACATCAGACCTTTTTATTTCTTTGTCGCTCCATTGGGAGACCCAGACAATTGGGTGTATAGCTTCTGCCTCCGGAGGCCACACAAAGTATTACACTTTAAAAAGTGTAACCCCTCCCCTCTGCCTATACACCCTCCCGTGCATCACGGGCTCCTCAGTTTTTATGCTTTGTGTTGAAGGAGGCACACATTCACGCAAGCTCCACATTTTAGTCAGCAGCAGCTGCTGACTTTATCGGATGGAAGAAAAGAGGGCCCCAGGGCCCCCGGCATGCTCCCTTCTCACCCCACTATGGTCGGCGGTGCTGTTAAGGTTGAGGTACCCATTGCGGGTACAAAGGCTGGAGCCACATGCCGTTATCCTTCCCCATCCCTTAGTGGCTCTGGGAGAAGTGGGATCCTAACCGGTCACCATGCAACTGGGACCGGGCTCCCTCCGCAGCCCCTGAGGGAATCTGACGGACAGGAGACCGGGTATCATCAGTGACAGGCCCTGCTTCTCAGAGGTACTCTGTGTCCCCTTGGGGACGGCGCATAGAGCGCCTGTGTAACAGACGCTGCAGCAGCTGCTGTGTGTTTTGGGTCGCCGGGACTACCGCGCCTGTTTGCCGGCCACGCTACTAAATTTAGTCCCCGGCTTCTGCGGCCTAGTACCGCATACTCCCGCCCCCCGGGCCTGCCAGTCAGGGGTAAGGGCGGGACGCTAGACTGGACGTCAGCGGTGAGGGCTGGAGCATACTTAGTATCCTCCTCCCCCCTCACTGAGCACTGTGGGGCACCAGATTCCCGCACTTTCTGAGGCACGCCCACGGCTCCCTCCTCCTCTGAGAACGCTGGCAGCCATTGTTATCATCACTGCTGCCGGTGGAGAACTTCAGACAGAGCTCCACAACTCTGGAGGCCCAGGCAGGGAATCTGGTGGACACACAACCGCTGAGGGCGGTCGGTAAGCCGCACCAGTTAGCCCAGGTAGAACCACCGGCTGCCACTGTACAGGTGGCAGGGACAGAGTTTGCAGTGTTAGCTGAGAAACTTTCTGAGTCTCTTTCACAATCCATGGCTCAGTCTATGGACAGATGGTCTGCTAAGATACTAGAAGCTTTGCAGTCCAGACCGGTAACACAGGCACCGGGCACTGTTGAATCATTGCCCCCCAGGCCCCCCCTCGGTCGGCGCAGAAAACTGCTCCTGGGGTGTCTCCTAGGTCCCACGGTGAGGACTCCGACACGGACCGCAGTCCCAGACCGGCTAAGCGGGCTCGCTGGGAACTTCCCTCGACTTCATCACACTGTTCAGGGTCTCAGCATGAGGACTCTCTGGAGGATGAAGCGGAGGTGGCAGATCAGGACTCTGATCCTGACGTTGCTCTCAATCTGGATACACCCGAAGGGGACGCCATAGTAAATGACCTTATAGCGTCCATCAACCAGGTGCTAGAACTTTCTCCTCCAACTCCACAGATAGAGGAGTCAGCTTCACAGCAGGAGAAACCACCAATTTAGGTTTCCCAAACGTACACGGAGTGCGTTTTTCGATCACTCCAACTTCAGAGATGCGGTCCAGAAGCACCGAGCATTTCCGGACAAGCGCTTTACTAAGCGCCTTAATGACACACGTTACCCCTTCCCCACTGACGTAGTTAAGGGTTGGGCTCAGTGTCCCAAGGTGGATCCTCCAGTCTCTAGACTGGCGGCTAGATCCATAGTAGCAGTGGCAGATGGTTCATCGCTAAAGGATGCCACTGACAGGCAAATAGAGCTCCTGATGAAATCCATCTATGAAGCCATAGGCGCGTCTTTTGCTCCGGCATTCGCAGCCGTATGGGCACTCCAAGCTATCTCAGCTTGTCTGTCTGAGATTAATGCAGTCACACGTGCCTCTACTCCGCAGGTTGTGTCTTTAACCTCTCAGGCGTCGGCTTTTTCGTCCTACGCCATGAACGCCGTCCTGGACTCTGCGAGCCGTACAGCGGTAGCATCCGCCAATTCAGTGGCAGTCCGCAGGGCCATGTGGCTACGCAAATGGAAGGCAGACTCTGCTTCCAAGAAGTTCTTAACCGGTTTGCCATTTTCTGGCGACTGTCTGTTTGGCGAGCAATTGGATGAAATTATTAAACAATCCAAGGGAAAGGACTCGTCCTTACCCCAGTCCAAACCAAACAGACCTCAGCAACGGAAGATACAACCGAGGTTTCGGTCCTTTCGGCCCTCAGCCAGATCTCAATTCTCCACGTCCAACAGGACGCAGAAGGGCCAGAGGAACTCTGATTCATGGCGGTCTAAGTCACGTCCTAAAAAGACCGCCGGAGGAACTGCCCCCAAGGCGGCCTCCTCATGACTTTCGGTCTCCCCAAACCGCATCCTCGGTCGGTGGCAGGCTCTCCCGCTTTTGCGACGCCTGGTTCCCACATGTCCAAGACCGATGGGTGAGAGACATTCTGTCTCACGGTTACAGGATAGAGCTCAGCTCTCGTCCTCCGACTCGTTTCTTCAGAACATCTCCGCCCCCCGAGCGAGCTGATGCTCTCTTTCAGGCGGTGAACACTCTGAAGGCAGAAGGAGTGGTGATCCCTGTTCCCCTTCAAGAATGTGGTCGCGGTTTTTACTCCAACTTGTTTGTGGTGCCAAAAAAGGACGGATCATTCCGTCCCGTCCTGGACCTCAAACTGCTCAACAGACACGTGAAAACCAGACGGTTCCGGATGGAATCTCTCCGCTCCGTCATCGCCTCGATGTCCCAAGGAGACTTCCTAGCATCAATCGACATCAGGGATGCGTATCTCCATGTGCCGATTGCACCAGAGCATCAGCGCTTCCTGCGTTTCGCCATCGGAGACGAACACCTTCAGTTCGTGGCACTGCCTTTCGGCCTGGCGACAGCCCCACGGGTCTTCACCAAGGTCATGGCAACAGTGGTGGCAGTCCTACACTCTCAGGGACACTCGGTGATCCCTTACTTAGACGATCTTCTAGTCAAGGCACCCTCCCGGGTGGCATGCCAACACAGCCTGAACACTGCTCTGGAGACTCTCCAGAGGTTCGGGTGGATCATCAATTTCCCAAAGTCAAAATTGACACCGACACAATCGCTAACTTACCTCGGGATGGAGTTTCATACTCTCTCAGCAATAGTCAAGCTACCGCTGGACAAACAGCGTTCACTACAGACAGGGGTGCAATCTCTCCTTCGAGCACAGTCACACCCCCTGAGGCGCCTCATGCACTTCCTAGGGAAGATGGTGGCAGCAATGGAGGCAGTTCCATTTGCGCAGTTTCATCTGCGTCCACTCCAATGGGACATTCTCCGCAAATGGGACAGGAGGTCGACGTCACTCGACAGGAACATCTCCCTTTCTCGGGCAGCCAAAGCCTCTCTTCAGTGGTGGCTTCTTCCCACTTCTTTGTCGAAGGGAAAATCCTTCCTGCCCCCATCCTGGGCTGTGGTCACGACGGACGCGAGTCTGTCGGGGTGGGGAGCGGTCTTCCTCCACCACAGGGCTCAGGGAACCTGGACTCCGGCAGAGTCCTCCCTTCAGATCAATGTTCTGGAAATAAGGGCAGTGTATCTAGCCCTAAAGGCGTTCCAGCTGTGGCTGGAGGGCAGGCAGATCCGAATTCAGTCGGACAACGCCACGGCGGTGGCATACATCAACCACCAAGGCGGCACACGCAGTCGTCAAGCCTTCCAAGAAGTTCGGCGGATCCTGCTGTGGGTGGAAGCCACAGCCTCCACCATCTCCGCAGTTCACATCCCGGGCGTAGAAAACTGGGAAGCAGACTTTCTCAGTCGCCAGGGCATGGACGCAGGGGAATGGTCTCTTCACCCGGACGTGTTTCAAGAGATCTGCTGCCGCTGGGGAACGCCGGACGTCGACCTAATGGCGTCCCGGCACAACAACAAAGTCCCGGCATTCATGGCACGGTCTCAAGATCACAGAGCTCTGGCGGCAGACGCATTAGTTCAGGATTGGTCGCAGTTTCGACTGCCTTATGTCTTTCCTCCTCTGGCACTGCTGCCCAGAGTGTTACGCAAGATCAGGTCCGACTGCCGCCGCGCCATCCTCATCGCCCCAGACTGGCCGAGGAGGTCGTGGTACCCGGATCTGTGGCATCTCACGGTGGGTCAACCGTGGGAACTACCAGACCGACCAGACTTGCTGTCTCAAGGGCCATTTTTCCATCTGAATTCTGCGGCCCTCAACCTGACTGTGTGGCCATTGAGTCCTGGATCCTAGCGTCCTCAGGGTTATCTCAAGAGGTCATTGCCACTATGAGACAGGCCAGGAAACCAACGTCCGCCAAGATCTACCACAGGACGTGGAGGATCTTCTTATCCTGGTGCTCTGATCAGGGTTTTACTCCCTGGCCGTTTGCCTTGCCCACTTTTCTGTCTTTCCTTCAATCCGGAATGGGCAAGGGTTTGTCTCTCGGCTCTCTCAAGGGACAAGTATCGGCGCTTTCCGTGTTTTTTCAAAAGCGTCTAGCCAGGCTTCCGCAGGTACGCACGTTCCTGCAGGGGGTTTGCCACATAGTCCCACCTTACAAGCGTCCGCTAGAACCCTGGGATCTTAACAGGGTGCTAACGGCTCTTCAGAAACCACCTTTCGAGCCGATGAGGGATGTTTCTCTTTCACGCCTTTCGCAGAAGGTGGTCTTCCTAGTGGCAGTCACGTCACTTCGGAGAGTGTCTGAGCTAGCAGCGCTGTCATGCAAAGCCCCCTTCCTGGTGTTTCACCAGGATAAGGTGGTTCTGCGTCCGGTCCCGGAATTTCTCCCTAAGGTGGTATCCCCTTTTCATCTTTATCAGGATATCTCCTTACCTTCTTTTTGCCCTCATCCAGTTCACCAATGTGAAAAGGATTTGCACTTGTTAGATCTCGTGAGAGCACTCAGACTCTACATTTCTCGCACGGCGCCCCTGCGCCGTTCTGATGCGCTCTTTGTCCTTGTCGCTGGCCAGCGTAAGGGGTCGCAGGCTTCCAAGTCAACCCTGGCTCGGTGGATCAAGGAACCGATTCTTGAAGCCTACCGTTCGTCTGGACTTCCGGTTCCTACAGGGCTGAAAGCCCATTCAACCAGAGCCGTAGGTGCGTCCTGGGCATTGCGGCACCAGGCTACGGCTCAGCAGGTGTGTCAGGCGGCTACCTGGTCGAGTCTGCACACTTTCACGAAACACTATCAGGTGCATGCCTATGCTTGGGCAGATGCCAGCCTAGGTAGGCGAGTCCTTCAGGCGGCGGTTGCCCACCTGTAAGAGGGGGCCGTTTTTACGACTCTTTTTATCGAGGTATTCTTTTACCCACCCAGGGACTGCTTTTGGACGTCCCAATTGTCTGGGTCTCCCAATGGAGCGACAAAGAAGAAGGGAATTTTGTTTACTTACCGTAAATTCCTTTTCTTCTAGCTCCTATTGGGAGACCCAGCACCCGCCCCTGTTCCCTTCGGGATGTTGTTCTTTTGTGTACACATGTTGTTCATGTTGAATTGTTCTTTGGTTCATGGTTTCAGTTCTCCGAACATCCTTCGGATTGAATTTACCTTAGACCAATTTATAAGTTTCCTCCTTCCTGCTTTTGCACCAAAACTGAGGAGCTCGTGATGCACGGGAGGGTGTATAGGCAGAGGGGAGGGGTTACACTTTTAAGTGTAATACTTTGTGTGGCCTCCGGAGGCAGAAGCTATACACCCAATTGTCTGGGTCTCCCAATAGGAGCTAGAAGAAAAGGAATTTACGGTAAGTAAACAAAATTCCCTTCTTTTTGTTCACTGATAAAAAAAAAAACGCATAAAGATGCAGTGAGCAAAAACGCAGCAAAAAACGCACCAAATCGCGGCAAAAACGCGTGCGTTTATT
This sequence comes from Anomaloglossus baeobatrachus, assembly GCF_048569485.1. Lineage (NCBI taxonomy): Eukaryota > Metazoa > Chordata > Amphibia > Anura > Aromobatidae > Anomaloglossus > Anomaloglossus baeobatrachus. The sequence goes on from NC_134360.1 coordinate 75,127,037, forward strand.
GCTGCGTTTTTTGACGCGGGTGCGTTTTTGTGCGTTTTTTGCCGCAAAAAACGCACAAAAACACAGCATCAAAAAAACGCAGTGTGTGAACCTAGCCTTATCATTGCAGGACTACAAGGTCACACGCATGGCAGTTCGGCATGCCCTCTCCTCTGATTGACACCTTACTGTCAATCTTCAATCTCTGTAGAGAGCCTGGTGTGGGCGAAGGTAACTCTCAGATGAGGTAGCAAAAACCTGATGACAGATTCCCTTTAAAAGTGATAAACCCAGCATAATCAGTGATGGCATGAAGAAGGGTTGGTCTATTGTGTCCGGCCTGGGTAATAGCCGGAATCTCACTGTCGTCTGTGTACAAGAGAATATCAGTGATAGGACTTTGAGCAATGGACTGATTAGACAAATGTAATAAAATAGAAACTCACTGCTCCCCTGTTACACCCCCCAGTATCTTTCTATTACACTAGTTTCAATTCCTTGCCATCTTTAACCCCTTTTCTTTATCGTTCCTTTGGGAGACCCAGACCATGGGTGTTTAGCTTCTGCCTCCGGAGGACACACAAGGTACTACACTTAAAAGTGTAGCTCCTCCCTCTGAGCTTATACACCCCCTGGTGAGCCAGTCCCAGCCAGTTTATCGCTTTGTGTTCAGGAGGCATACATCCACACATGCATTCTCATGATTTTTTTCTTTGGAAGAGATTGAAGAAGTGCGGGTCCACGTTTGGACCCCCGGCGTGTCCCTTCTCACCCCACTGTGTCGGCGGTGTTGTAAGGTTGATTTCGAAGGCTGGAGCCTTACATGCCGTGCTCCTTCACCATCCCTCCTGGGCTCTGGCTTGAAGTGGGAGCCAGCACGGTCTCCATGCCTGGCAGGAGACCGGTCTCCATCCACAGCCCCTTGAGGATTCTGCTGGACCGGAGCACTCATCCCCAGGGACCTGGCCCTGCGTCTCAGCAGCTAAGTACCTGAGACGTTTATGTGTTGGGGGTCCCTGTACTTTATTGTAGGGGAGAGTATGCTGAATGTATTTATTTTGGCGGGTTCTCTAGCTTTCGCCCGAGAACCGCGCCAATGGTGCCTGCGCGTCGGCCTCGCCGCTTAAATTTAGGCCCCGGCTTTGCCGGAGGCCTAGTTTCTGTTAACTACCCTCGCATGTCACTCATGCACAGGGACAGGCACGGCTCCTCCCGGCGTCCGTCCTGCACAGGGGAGGGACACTCCCCACTGCTGGGGCGTGTCTCCTCCCCTGCAGGTCTCTATGGCCCTCCAGTTCCCGCTCTCCTACAGGAACGCCCCCAAGTCCCGCCCCCTCTCTTCGCTCCGGCGGCCATTTCTCAGGCAGAGTTCACTCTGCGCTGGGCCTTTCTGCACTCTGCATCCCTGCTGAGGTGCTGTGCATTGGGGGTCCGGGCTTCGGGATCTGGAGGGCACACAACACCGCTTCCAGCGGTCTGGTAAGCCACAGCCGGTCTCTGGTTGTGGACCTCTGTATATTCTCCCTGGGGTTCATTCTTTTGCAGAGCCCCCACTCCAGCAGCATGTCTCACACGAGGAGCAAGGCTCCAAAGCTTTATACTGTATGCGCTGCATGTAAGCTCCTGCTGCCTGAGCCGAGCACCTATCCACATTGTGATGTCTGCTCTAACTTGGCGGTGCCACAGCCTGGAGTCTCACCCCCAGTGGTCTCTCCGGCTGCCTCTGCACCTGTGGCTGTGTAATAACCTGCAGGTAACGGGATACGCAAGGACTGCACGGAACCACGGGGGTTAATCAATGCAAATTTAATAACATATTGCACAACACAGGTGGAGGAAAAATGTGGGAAAGGTGCACAGCAGTAGAGATAATGCAATATATATACAACTACTTTGAATAACTTGTTACAGCTGAACCCCCGGCCTGGGTAGAGTCCTTCTCTAGGTCTATATCCCAGTCATTTGCTGAGTCCATGGGACTTTTGTCCAGGACTTTGATGAATATGCATCAGCCCTCCTCACAGGGTGCCTCTAATGCTAAGGGTCCTTTAGGATCCCTATCCTCTGACCTCCGTCCATCGGAGCTCACTGAGGATTCATCATCAGGTCCCAGACCCCGTCCTCCTAAGAGAAGGTGCAGGGTTTCCTCCCCCTCCTCATCCCGCGGCTGATTCAAGAGCTGACTCTCTAGATGAGGAGGATGCCCTTACGGGGGGCTCGGAGGCTAACTCCATGTACCCCATCGATCTTTCCGAGGGTGACTCAGATCTTTGACTTGATTGCTTCTATTAATTCTGTACTGGATCTCAATCCGCCAGTATCAGAGGAGCAACCCTCTCTGGCAGAAAAGCACCAGTTTACCTCGCCTAAGAGAGTAAAGAGTGTGTTCTTTAACCACTCCAGTTTTCAGACCGCTGTGACCAAACCCAGGGCCTGTCCTGACAAACGCTTTCCAAAGCGTGGTTCTGATGACCGTTTTCCCTTTCCACCTGAGGTGGTCAAGGAGTGGGCTCAGTCCCCAAGGGTAGACCCCCCGGTGTCTAGGCTCTCAGCCCGGACCGTTGTGTCGGTGGCTGACGGCACCTCACTTAAGGATTCCACTGACCGTCAGATTGACCTTCTGGCCAAATCTGTGTATGAAGCGGCGGGGGCCGCGTTTTCCCCGACTTTTGCAGCAGTGTGGGCTCTCAAAGCCATCTCTGCTTCTCTAGAGGAGATGCATTCCCTCACCAAGGAATCTATGCCTGAGATGGTTGCCTTAACTTCTCAAGCTTCAGCTTTTTCATCTTATGCCATGTCTGCCATGCTAGAGGCTTCTCACCGCACTGCGGTGGCTTCGGCTAATTCCCTAGTTATCCGCAGGATCTTGTGGCTTCGAGAGTGGAAGGCAGATGCTTCTTCAAAGAAGTTTCTTGCTGGGCTCCCTTTTGCTGGTTCCCGGCTGTTCGGTGAACAGCTGGATGAAATTATTAAGGAAGCTACTGGCGGGAAAAGTACTTCCATGCCACAAACGAACACCAGGAAACCCGCCCAAGGTAGGAATCAGTCGAGGTTTCGTTCCTTTCGTTCCTCCAACTGGTCGTCCTCTAAACCCTCCGCCTCGTCCGCTAACTCAGCTAAGGATCAGAAATCCAACTGGCGCCCAAAAGCGCGTCCGCAGAAGATCGCAGGAGGTTCTGCCACTAAGGCAGCCTCCTCATGACTCTCGGCCCGCTCCAGCAACGTCCTTAGTCGGTGGCAGGCTCTCCCACTTTGGCGACGCTTGGTTAAACCAAGTCTCCGATCAGTGGGTGAGAGATATCATATCTCACGGCTACAGGATAGAATTCTCTTCCAGCCCGCCAAACAGATTTTTTTCTCTCAACTCCCCCCTGCTCCAAGGCCACCGCCTTCTCACAGGCCGTGGCATCCTTGCAGGCAAATGGAGTAATTGTACCAGTTCCCGCTCGGGAACGGTTCAGAGGTTTTTACTCAAACCTCTTCCTAGTTCCCAAAAAGGACGGTACCTTCCGGCCCATCCTGGATCTCAAGCTTCTCAACAAGCATGTTCGGGTGCGGCATTTTCGCATGGAGTCTCTGCGATCAGTCATTGCCCCAATGACCCAAGGGGATTTCCTGGCGTCCATCGACATCAGAGATGCCTATCTACATGTGCCAATTGCAGTTTCACACCAGCGTTGGTTACGTTTTGCAATAGGAGAGGATCATTTCCAATTCGTGGCTCTCCCCTTCGGGTTAGCCACGGCCCCTCGGGTATTCACCAAGGTCATGGCAGCAGTGATTGCGGTTCTGCACCTCCAGGGGTTGGCAGTGCTCCCTTACCTGGACGACCTTCTAGTCAAGGCTCCATCCAGCGCAGACTGTCAGCGCAGTGTCTCACTCACTCTCGCCACTCTAGCCCAATTCGGGTGGCTTGTCAATCTTCCCAAATCCACTCTGACTCCGACCCAGAGTCTCACGTACCTAGGGATGCAGTTCGAGACTTTGCCGGCACTTGTGAAGTTGCCCTTAATCAAACAGCAGTCTCTCCAGCTAGCGGTGCGCTCTCTGCTGAGGCCCCGCCGTTATACCCTCAGGCTCCTGATGCAGGTGCTGGGTCAAATGGTGGCGTCCATGGAGGCTGTTCCCTTTGCCCAGTTCCATCTGCGCCCCCTGCAGCTGGACATTCTCCGCTGTTGGGACAAGCGGCCTTCCTCCTTACACAGGTTAGTGGCTCTGTCGCCACGGACCAGGAGCTCTCTTCAGTGGTGGCTTCGGCCCCTCTCCCTGTCCCAAGGGCGCTCCTTCCTGGCCCCGTCCTGGGTGATTCTCACCACGGATGCCAGTCTATCCGGCTGGGGAGCGGTATGTCTCCACCACAGAGCGCAGGGCACTTGGACTCCGTCCGAGTCAGCCCTTTCAATCAGTGTGCTGGAAACCAGAGCCGTGCTTCTAGCTCTCCTAGCTTTTCACCACCTGTTGGCGGGCAGGCACATTCGAGTCCAGTCAGACAACGCGACAGCGGTTGCCTACATCAATCACCAAGGCGGGACACGCAGCCGCCTGGCAATGATGGAGGTACAACGCATCCTTCAATGGGCGGAGGACTCCAAGTCCACCATATCCGCAGTCCACATCCCAGGCGTGGAAAACTGGGAAGCAGACTATCTCAGCCGTCAAACCGTGGACAGTGGCGAGTGGTGCCTGCATCCGGCAGTGTTTCAGTCAATCTGCCGCAAGTGGGGCACTCCGGAAGTGGACCTAATGGCATCCCGTCACAACAACAAGGTTCCGGTTTACGTGGCTCGCTTCCACGATTTTCAGGCCTTTGCAGCAGACGCTCTGGTTCAAGACTGGTCCCAGTTTCGTCTGTCCTACGTGTTTCCCCCTCTAGCTCTCTTGCCCAGAGTTCTGCGCAAGATCAGAATGGAGGGCCGTCGAGTCATCCTCATTGCTCCGGACTGGCCCAGGCGAGCTTGGTACCCAGACCTGCTCCATCTGTCCGTAGAGGTGCCGTGGCATCTTCCGGACCGTCCAGACCTTCTCTCATAAGGTCCGTTTTTCCGCCAGAATTCTGCGGCTCTCAGATTGACGGCGTGGCTCTTGAGTCCTGGATCTTGACGGCTTCTGGTATATCCCCTGAAGTCATCTCCACTATGACTCGGGCCCGTAAGTCTTCCTCTGCCAAGATCTATCACAGGACTTGGAAGTTTTTCCTGTCCTGGTGTTGCTCTTCCAGCCATTCTCCTTGGCCTTTTTTCTTGCCGACCCTTCTGTCTTTTCTACAGTCCGGTCTGCAGCTGGGACTATCCCTCAACTCTCTCAAGGGACAAGTCTCAGCTTTGTCAGTTCTGTTCCAGCGGCGTATCGCCCGGCTGGCTCAGGTCTGCACCTTCATTCAAGGTGCGTCTCACATCATCCCGCGTTACCGGCGGCCCTTGGATCCCTGGGACCTCAATTTGGTTCTCACGGTTTTGCAGAAACCCCCCTTTGAGCCTCTTAGGGAGGTTTCTTTGTTTCGTCTTTCACAGAAGGTGGTCTTTCTAGTGGCCATAACTTCCCTCAGGAGAGTCTCTGATTTGGCTGCGCTCTCTTCGGAGTCACCTTTTTTGGTTTTTCATCAAGACAAGGTGGTTCTCCGTCCGACTCCGGACTTTCTCCCTAAGGTGGTTTCTCCTTTCCACCTTAACCAGGACATTACCCTACCTTCCTTTTGTCCGGCTCCTGTTCATCGCTTTGAAAAAGCGTTGCATACTCTGGATCTGGTGCGGGCGCTCCGGATCTATGTGTCTCGCACCGCTGCTCTTAGGCGGTGCACCTCTCTTTTTGTGCTAACCACAGGTCGGCGTAAGGGTCTCTCTGCTTCTAAGCCGACCTTAGCCCGTTTGATTATGTCAACCATTTCGGATGCCTACCAGTGTTCTCAGGTGCCTCTCCCGCCGGGGATCAAGGCACACTCGACCAGAGCTGTCGGTGCCTCTTGGGCTTTCAGGCACCAGGCTACGGCTCAGCAAGTCTGTCAGGCTGCCACTTGGACTAGCCTGCATACCTTTTCAAAGCACTACCAAGTGCATGCTCATGCTTCGGCAGATGCGAGCTTGGGCAGACGCATCCTTCAGGCGGCTGTCGCCCACTTGTGAAGTTAGGCTCCGCCTACTTCTCAGTTTTCTGTTTATTCCCACCCATGGACTGCTTTGAGACGTCCCAATGTCTGGGTCTCCCATAGGAACGATAAAGAAAAAGAGAATTTTGTTTACTTACCGTAAATTCTTTTTCTTATAGTTCCGTATTGGGAGACCCAGCACCCTCCCTGTTGCCTGTTGGCAGTTTCTTGTTCCGCGTGTTATCACCGGCTGTTGTTGTAGACAGAGGCTCCGGTTGTTCCGGTTCTTGCTCTGTTTTTACTTGTGGGTGGCTATTCTCCTTCAGCTTTTGCACTAAACTGGCTAGATCTGGTTCTCCAGGGGGTGTATAAGCTCAGAGGGAGGAGGTACACTTTTAAGTGTAGTACTGTGTGTGTCCTCCGGTGGCAGAAGCTATACACCCAATGTCTGGGTCTCCCAATACGGAACTATAAGAAAAAGAATTTACGGTAAGTAAACAAAATTCTCTTTTTCTTATAGTTCCGTATTGGGAGACCCAGCACCCTCCCTGTTGCCTGTTGGCAATTTCTTGTTCCGCGTGTTATCACCGGCTGTTGTCGTGGACAGAGTCTCCGATTCTTCCGGCTCTTGCACTGTTCTACTTGTGGGTGGCTATTCTCCTTCAGCTTTTGCACTAAACTGGCTGGGACTGGCTCACCAGGGTATGTATAAGCTCAGAGGGAGGAGCTACACTTTTAAGTGTAGTACTGTGTGTGTCCTCCGGTGGCAGAAGCTAAACACCCATGGTCTGGGTCTCCCAATACGGAACTATAAGAAAAAGAATTTACGGTAAGTAAACAAAATTCTCTTTTTTTTCGCCTTTCTTCCGAGAGACGTAATTTTTAGTCAGTCTTGTCATGTGAGGGCTCGTTTTTGCGGAACGAGCTGTACTTTTAAATGCAACCATGAGTTTTACCATATAGTATACTGGAAAACAGCAAAAAACTTACAAATGTGGAAAAAAATTGCAAAAAAGTGCGATTGCACTTTTGTTTTTGAGATACTGTATTCACATTATTCACTATATGGTAAAACTGATGTCGGTATGCTGCCTCAGGTTGGTGTGAGTTCATAGACACCAAAAAACATGAATAGGTTTACTTTTATCTAAGGGGTTAAAAAAAATCAGAAGTTTGTCCGAAAAAAGTGGCATACTTTTTGCGCCATTTTTGCAAAATGTAGCGTTCTCATTTTTTAGGATCTATGATTCAGCGATGGTTTATTTTTTTGCTTCTCGAGCTGACGTTTTTAATGGTACCATTTTTTCACAGATGCTACGTTTTGATTGACAATTATTGCATTTTGCGCAAAATTTGTGGCGACCAAAAAACGTAATTTTGGCGGTTGGAATTTTTTTGCCGCTACGCCGTTTACTGATCAGATTAATTGATTTTATATTTTGAGAAATCAAGCATTTCTGAACGAGGCGATACCAAATGTGTGTATATTTTTTTTATTTTTTTTAACACTTTAATTTTCAATGGGGAAAATGGGGGGTGATTTCAACTTTTAGGTCTTTTTTTTTTTAAATTTTTCAAAAAATTTTTTAAACTTGTTTTTCTTTTTCACTAGATCTCCTAGGGGATTTTAACGATCAGCAGTCTGATCGCTCATTCATTTCTCCCGATCAGAGCAGCACTGCTCAAATCGGGAGAAATGATCATCTCTTGTAACATCTCTTGTTTCTTCAGGTTTAGATGATAGTCAGAGGGAGCTATAAGGTGAGTGGAAGCCCAGCTCTGCCAGTTTATCCGTGGTCTTGTGCAGTATGAACAGAGGCATTGTCTTGCAGGAACAAGATTCCTTTGGACAGCTTGCCGCGTCTTTAGACCTTCAGAGCTGCCTTCAATTGGTCCAAAAGTTTAATGTAATACAGTGGTACCTCGCTTAACGAGTAATTCACTTAACAAGAATTTCAATTAACAAGCAAAGCTTTCTGTAAATTTGTAACCCGCTTTACGAGAAAGCTTTGCTGTACGAGCAAAATCCTCACCTCAGACATTTCCGGTTTCGTCCATCCACCGCGTTCTGACCTGCTCTTGCAGTCCACACAAACACACACATGCACAAACACGCACGCACACACATACAGTATTATGCTCACCTTACCTTCCGTTCCAACGCCGGTCTCGTGGTTCTTGTAGTTCCCGGGTACATCACGACGTGCTCGCGGCGAACTACAAGTACCATGAGGCCGGCGGTGGAACGGAAGGTAAGGTGAGCATATAATATGTGTACCTTCCGCTTCATCGCCGGTCTCCTGGGTCCTGTAGTGAGCCGCTCCGCTCCACTCCACTCCAGGCATCAGTATCCATAGCGACGAAACGGGAACTTCCTGGTTCCGGTCACCGCTACTCAAAGGCAGCGCACTGGCCAATCAGAGGCAAGCGGCTCTGCCTTTGACGTCAGCGCTCTGGCAGGAAGTTCCTCCCTCTTCGTTATGGTAACCCGATACACGGCCCGCACCGGAGAACAGCAAGTCCCAGGAGACCGGCGATGGAACGGAAGGTAAGGTGAGCATATAATATGTGCGTGTACGTGCGTGCTTGTGTGTGTTTATGTATGTTTATGTGTGTTTGTGTGTGTGTGTTTGTGCATGTGTGGAATGATAGAATAGGGGACCAGGATGGGACATTTAACTAGTTGTGGAACGAATTGTCAGCATTGCAATGATTTCCTAAGGGAAATCTTGCTCTGCTGAACGAGTAACTTGGTTAACAAGCACAGTCCCAGAACGGATTGTTCTCGTTAAGCAAGGTTCCATTGTACCTTGCATTGATGGTGGAACCCTTTTGAAGGTAGTCCACTAGCAGCACGCCCTCCTTATCCCAGAACAGACGCCATCACCTTAGTGGCTGATTTTTGCACCCTGAACTTCTTTGGACAAGGAGAACCACTGTTCCTCCACTCTTTTGACAGCTCCTTGTTTTCAGGGTCATACACATAAATCCAGATCCCATCCATAGTGACCAGTCGTTCCAGGAAGTTCTTATCAGTCCGGAAACGCTGACAAATGGACAGAGAAGTTTTCAAGCGCATGCTTCTCTGATCTGTTGTCAAACATTTAGGGACCCACTTTGCAGATAACTTCCTCATGTCCAAATGTTCATTGATAATGACACAAACACGTTCTCAGGAAATCCCCATGATGTCTGCTATTGCTTTAGCTGAAATTGGTGGATTCTCCAGTATGAGGTTGTGCACAGCATCGACGATCTCCGGAAGAACAACCCCTCTCGGTCGTCCAGGACGTTCCTCATCATTAGTGCTTAAGTGGCCTGTTTAAATTTTGTAACCCAGTTCTTAATTGTGGAATATGAAGGGCATTGATCCCCCAATGTTTGTGACATATCACCATGAATATCCTTCGTGGCCTTTCCTTGGAGAAACAAGAAAGAATTTTATCACTCCTCTGCTCTCAGTTGCTGTGAATATCGCATAATATTCCGCCATTGTTTTCCCACGTGCGTAGAACACTGTTGCCATAAGCAACAAACATAAAGTTTGGAAACATATATTAGAAACATAAGGCTTTCATGTGGTGTAACATTTGTTACCATAGAAACAAAAAAAGATCACAAAACCAAAGACTTATCAGCAGCCCCTTATATTTCGCTTTTTGTATCTGTCTCTCTCTATTTGCCTCTCTTAATATCTTTCTCTGTCTGTCTGTCTCTTTGTATCTCTCTCTCTCTTTGTATCTCTCTCTCTCTGTGTATCTGCATTTGTCTTTGTATCTCTGTGTCTGTCTGTCTTTTTATTACTCTCTGGGTCTTTGTATCTCTTTGTATCTGTCTTTGTATATCTTTTTGTATCTCTCTGTCTCTGTCTGGATCTCTTTCTGTCTGGATCTCTGCCTGTCTGGATCTCTGCCTGTCTGGATCTCTGCCTGTCTGGATCTCTGCCTGTCTGGATCTCTGCCTGTCTGGATCTCTGCCTGTCTGGATCTCTGCCTGTCTGGATCTCTGCCTGTCTGGATCTCTGCCTGTCTGGATCTCTGTCTGTCTGGATCTCTGTCTGTCTGGATCTCTGTCTGTCTGGATCTCTGTCTGTCTGGATCTCTGTCTGTCTGGATCTCTGTCTGTCTGGATCTCTGTCTGTCTGGATCTCTGTCTGTCTGGATCTCTGTCTGTCTGGATCTCTGGTCCTCCCCTTCTGAGATCTCGATGGCACTCAGCTCTACATCCTCTGCACATTACAGGTTGCACGGCTGAGACACTTTTTATCCTTCCATGCTATAGGACATATAACGGTGTTCTGTGTCTCCCAATGACCTGAGGGAGAAAAGAGGATTTATGATGGGCTGATAATCTAATGCCTATGGGCCTCCTGATGGACCCCAATAGCTGGTGTCTTGTAAGATATGGATTGGAGCTTGATTTGAAAAGCTCAACCTTTTTCTTCTGGACGTGAGTTGTGGCAGTGGCTCATGAGAAGAAAAGGCTCGCTCTCTGTCCATTATACACTCTATATGTGAACGCTCGGCCATCTTTATTAACACCACAGAACTAGAGTAATGTCCATTTTAATGAGTATATTTTGTTTCCAGTGAATATTCGTATAAACCTTACACTTTTCTTGCCTGTAGTGGAGGATCTGTGCTGGGATGATGTTTTCTTCTCCTTTGGCTTCTCTTACAGGTGTCTTGTCCACGTGCTAAACTCTAGCACTATAAAATACAGCAAAATTCGGCCAAATCATTCTCGCTTCCAGATGGATTTGTGCCGCCATGAGGTCCGCTATGGTTGTCATCAAGAAGACAGCTGTAATTTTGCACACAGCCATGTGGAGCTGTGCGTGTGGCTGCTGCAGAGACAGTCAGGTACTTACACGAATAGTCATTTTCCACTTTGCACAATCCCCTGTTTGTTTGAAGGGCTCACAAGAAGTCCTGCTGCTGGGACCCCAGCTCTAATATCTAGTTCCCCTGCAAATCCATCACAGGGGGGAACGATTATTCTGCAGAGCACATTGAAATCCATGGTCTGCCCATGTAACTGTGCTGGGGTCACCAGAGAGAGGAGCACTGTCTGCTGCTTTCCGCCTCTGTATGGTCCTCAACCAGCCTCCTTCAGTGATGGTACAGCTTTTCTCCAACAGGCGCGTCCTCCTAGATTAACCATGGCTCAAAGAGAAACTCTTAATAAGCCAAGCTCCATTGAAGAGGGAAATAATGCAGTGTTGTTAAAGGGGGTCTGTCAGCGCAGGATGAATGTTCAAACCAAAGCACAGACACATCATGGTGCGTCGAAAAAGTGCATCTTCCCACCATCCAACCCTCAATGGAGCAGTGTGATGGCTTATGTTTTTTGCAGGTCGACACGTTTTTATTGATACAATTTTGGGATAGATATGACTTTTTGATCGCTTATTATTGCATTTTTTCTAATATTGCAACAAACAAAAAAAGTAATTTTCCTTTGTTTACAGTATTTATTTACTGATCGTGTTAATTATTTTATATTTTAATATATTGGATGTTCCTGAGCGCGACGATACCACATGTGTATTGTTTATTATCTTTATTTTATTTTTAAGGGGGTTTTTAACTTTTATATATATATATATATATATATATATATATATATATATATATATATATATATATATTATATATATATATATATATATATATATATATATATATATATATATATATATATATATTATATATAATGTAATATATATACTGTGGAACCTTGGATTATGAGGATAATTGGTTCCGGGAGTGTGCTTTTAAACCGAGTTACTCTTATATCAAAGCAAATTTTCCCGTAGAAAATTGAAATGCAGACAATTCATTCCACCCGTCACAGGTGCACCAATGGGATCTTAAAATGACGCAACCCCCCCATTTCTTGTGACGGCGATGTCAGTTCGACATCATTATTTAACAGGTTAACAATCGCAGTGATTGTAAAAGGCAGGTCATGGCTATAATATTCAACCATTACCTGCCCAGTATAGGGTGAGCTCACCACGTGATATTTCACTCTCAAATCAAAGGTAAAATTTATAAAATCTGTCGTCCATGAAAATTTCTCATTACTGAGATAATGTCAGTTGGTGCTTATAAAATTCTACAGAGCGGTGAGGAGGAAGGAGGAACGGGAGGCAACACAGACATTCTGCAAGTTAAAGGGAACCTGTCACCGGATGGTTATAATACTTACCTAACGGTCAGAGCAGACTGGTCGAATGGGCGTCTCTGATCTCCGGGTCAGCACCTCCTCTTTAGGCCATCTTTGTCCTCCTTCTTCTGAATCCTGGGTGCATCACGCGTCCTACATCATGCACACTCGCCGGCATTGAGGTACAGCACATGCACACTACAATACTTTGATCTGCCCTACTCAGGACAGATCAAAGTGCTCCTGCGCGGGACCTCAATGCCGGCGAGTGTAGATGACGTAGGACGCGTGATGCACCCAGGCTTCAGAAGAAGGATGACAAAGATGGCCGAAAGAGGAGACGCCGGACCTGGAGAACTGAGACACTCATCTGACCAGTCTGCACTGTACCGCACCGTTAGGTGAGTATTGTAAAGTGATTTTTACGTTCTACACAGCGGCCTTGTCTCTAATATACAGCATGTTAGTATATTGTATATAAGAGCCCACTGGTGGTGGCCGCAGCTTATAGGCCCCAAATCTGGTGACAGGTTCCCTTTAACCATGGATAGCAATGCCCTTCACGTGAGGTAAGAGACATGGCTAATAAGGAGAACTATACTATATTTCTAATCATAGGTATTTGCTAATATTCTTATTACACCTACTATATATTGGGATAGGATCTTGGAGATGGGAATTAACCCTTTAAATTTAAAATTCCGTAATCTTAGATTGCAAATGATGTCAATAACTTTTAGGTGTAACAGTTATTTTTTGTGGGGACAACTAGCAAGATGACATATAATTGCCCCCCTGCGTCTTTTCTTTTCAAACATGGGGGTCATGTGGGTTATTGCTCTTTTCAGTTGTGGGTTTGTGAAGATGTCACACAATTTTTTCCTAGCTTTTTTTTATACGTGTGAGCCAAAGTCACGCAGGAAAGGCTGCAGGACAGTAAGAACATGAGTAGGTCATTGCAGTTTGCAACATCATGTCTGCTCTCTATCTGAAACTTAACCTTTCAAAAGCTGAACTTCTTCTTTCTTTGTCGCTCCATTGGGAGACCCAGACAATTGGGGTGTATAGCTTCTGCCTCCGGAGGCCACACAAAGTATTACACTTTAAAAAGTGTAACCCCTCCCCTCTGCCTATACACCCTCCCGTGCATCACGGGCTCCTCAGTTTTATGCTTTGTGTGGAAGGAGGCACACATCCACTCATGCATTCTCATTTTAGTTAATCGGTTGGAAGAAAAGTGAGCCCCCACGGGGCCCCCGGCATGTTCCCTTCTCACCCCACTACGTCGGTGGTGCTGTTAAGGTTGAGGTACCCATTGCGGGTACAAAGGCCGGAGCCTCATGCCGTCTCCTTCACCATCCCTTAGCGGCTCTGGGAGAAGTGGGATCCTGAGCGGTCATCCATTCACTGGGACCGTGCTCCCTCCGCAGCCCCTGTGGGAATCTGTCGGACAGGAGTCTGTTTATCCTCAGGGACCGGGCCCTGCATCACTAAGGTACTCTGTGTCCCCATGGGGGATGTGCATGGAGCGCCTTCATCCCGGACGCTGCAGCAGCTGCTTATTTGTGACGGCCGGCGGACTTCCGCGCCGACCGCGCCTGCTTGTCGGCCGCGGTCTTAAATTTAGTCCCCGGCTTCAATTGCGGCCTAGTAGCAAAACTCCCGCCCCCGGGCCTGTCTATCAGGGTAAGGGCGGGACTGCCGACCTGACGTCGGATGTGAGGGCCGGAGCATCCTGTATGTTTCCTCCCCCCTCACTGATCACTGTGGGGACTCCAGATTCCCGCACTTTTCTAGCGCCGCCCACGGCTCCACTCCTCCCCAGAGAGCTCCGGCAGCCATTTTTTTGGCATTCTGCCGGTGGAGGATTTCCAGGAAAGAGCTCTGCAACACTGGGAGACCTAAGGCAGGGAATCTGGAGGACACACGCTCCGCTTTTTAGCGGTCGGTAAGCCACACCGGTCACCCGGTGCTGGTCCCCTTAGGGTGCCGGAATAGATACTATATATTTATATATTTCTGTTCGGTCGGGCTGTATACCCTTTCCCATATACCTTCAGTGATCACTCTCCTAGGAGACAACAGCATGTCGTCCACAAGGAGCAAGGGTGCCAAGGCACAGGGTTATTTTGCCACCTGTACCTCTTGTGCGGCTAAGTTACCTGCGGGTTCCACCTACCCTCACTGTGAGCAATGCTCAACCCCTGTTTTGCTTGCTCAGCCAGAGCCTCGGTCACTAGGGGGCCCCTCGGCTCAGGCAGACCCCCCTGCCCTCCCTGTCCAGGCGGCAGGGACAGAGTTTGCCGTTTTTGCTGAAAAACTCTCAGAGTCACTCTCACAATCCATGGCTCAGTCTATGGACAAATGGTCTGCCAAGCTGCTTGAAGCTTTGCAGTCCAGACCGGTCCTTACACAGGCCCCGGGCCCTGTTGGATCGTCGCCTCCAGGCCCCTCTCTGTCCGCGCCGCAACGCGTTCCCAGGGGGGGCCCTAGGTCTCACGTGGAGGACTCCTGCCCGGACCACAGTCCCAGACCGGCTAAGCGGGCCCGCTGGGAATCTTCCCCGACTTCTTCGCGCTGCTCGGGTTCCCAGCTTGAGGACTCTCTGGAGGACGAGGCGGACGTCGCAGCTCAGGGCTCTGACCCTGACGTTGCTCTCAATCTTGATACACCTGAAGGGGACGCCATAGTAAATGACCTTATCTCGTCCATCAACCAGGTGTTAGATATATCTCCCCCGCCGCCACCTGTAGAGGAGTCGACTTCTCAGCATGAGAAACACCAGTTTCGGTTCCCCAAACGTACACGGA
This sequence comes from Anomaloglossus baeobatrachus, assembly GCF_048569485.1. Taxonomy (NCBI): domain Eukaryota; kingdom Metazoa; phylum Chordata; class Amphibia; order Anura; family Aromobatidae; genus Anomaloglossus; species Anomaloglossus baeobatrachus. The sequence goes on from NC_134360.1 coordinate 75,142,079, forward strand.
GTGCGTTTTTCGAAGGGAACCTGGACTCCGATAGAGTCATCCCTTCAGATCAATATTCTGGAGATAAGGGCAGTGTATCTAGCCCTATTGGCCTTTCATCGGTGGCTGGAGGGCAGGCAGATCCGGATCCAGTCGGACAACGCCACTGCCGTCGCATACATCAACCACCAAGGCGGCACTCGCAGTCGTCAAGCCTTCCAGGAAGTCCGACGGATTCTGCAGTGGGTGGAAGCCACAGCTTCCACCATCTCCGCAGTTCACATCCCGGGCGTAGAAAACTGGGAAGCAGATTTTCTCAGTCAGGGCATGGACGCGGGGGAATGGTCTCTTCACCCAGACGTGTTTTGAGAGATCTGTCGCCGCTGGGGAACGCCGGACGTCGATCTCATGGCGTCACGGCACAACAACAAAGTCCCGGCATTCATGGCCCGGTCTCAAGATCACAGAGCTCTGGCGGCGGACGCATTAGTTCAGGATTGGTCGCAGTTTCGACTGCCTTATGTATTTCCTCCTCTGGCGATGCTGCCCAGAGTGCTGCGCAAAATCAGGTCCGACTGTCGTCACGCCATTCTCGTCGCCCCAGATTGGCCGAGGCGGTCATGGTACCCGGATCTGTCGCATCTCACGGTGGGTCAACCGTGGGCGCTCCCAGACCGCCCAGACTTGCTGTCACAAGGGCCGTTTTTCCATCTGAATTCTGTGGCCCTCAACCTGACTGTGTGGCCATTGAGTCCTGGCTCCTAGCGTCCTCAGGGTTATCTCAGGTGCTCTGATAAGGGTTTTACTCCCTGGCCTTTTGCCTTACCCACTTTTCTTTCATTCCTTCAATCCGGAATGGACAAGGGATTGTCTCTCGGCTCTCTCAAGGGACAAGTATCGGCGCTATCCGTATTTTTTCAAAAGCGTCTAGCCAGGCTTCCGCAGGTCCGCACGTTCCTGCAGGGAGTTTGCCACATAGTCCCACCTTACAAGCGTCCGCTGGAACCCTGGGATCTTAACAGGGTGCTAACGGCTCTTCAGAAACCACCTTTCGAGCCGCTGCGGGATGTCTCTTTATCACGTCTTTCGCAGAAGGTGGCATTTCTAGTGGCAGTTACATCGCTCCCTAGAGTGTCGGAGCTGGCAGCGCTGTCATGCAAAGCCCCCTTCCTGGTTTTTCACCAGGATAAGGTGGTTCTGAGTCCTGTTCCGGAATTTCTCCCTAAGGTGGTATCTCCTTTTCATCTCAATCAGGATATCTCCTTACCTTCATTTCTTCAGCGCTCTATTGGGAGACCCAGACGATTGGGGTATAGCTACTGCCCTCCGGAGGCCACACAAAGCACTACACTAAAAAGTGCAAGGCCCCTCCCCTTCTGGCTATACCCCCCCGTGGTATCACGGGTACTCCAGTTTTCAAGCTTTGTGCGAAGGAGGTCAGACATCCACGCATAGCTCCACAGATTTTAGTCAGCAGTAGCTGCTGACTATTTCGGATGGAAGAAAAGAGGGCCCATATAGGGCCCCCAGCATGCTCCCTTCTCACCCGTTGATGGTGTTGTAAGGTTGAGGTACCTATTGCTGGTACAGAGGCTGGAGCCCCACATGCTGTTTTCCTTCCACATCCCCTTGTAGGGCTCTGTGGAAGTGGGATCCTGCCGGCCTCAAAGCTCTGACGCCGGGCTCCATCCACAGACCCATAGAACCTGGTGGATGCCGAGCAGGAGTACCATCAGGGACATGGCCCTGCATCATACAGGTACTCTGTGTCCCCGGCAGGCACAGACACACTCCGGGCTGGCTGGGTGTTGTAGTGCGCCGGGGACCGTAACGCTAGAGCTAGTGTTCCTACAGTTTAACTGGGGGACTTTTTTCTGTGTGTGGGAACGCAGCGCCGACCCCCGCTGGACCGGCGGCGCTGCTGTGACTTTTAGTTCGCCGGGGACACGCCGACCGCGCTTTTACGGCGGTGGCGTTTATAAATCTAGTCCCCGGCTTTTGCGGCCTAGGACGCCGGCAGCTCCGATTCGTTCCCGCCCCCACCCTGTCAATCAGGGTAGGGGAGAGACGCTGTTTCACGGCAGCGACGAGGGCTGGAGCCTGATTTACATGCTCCAGCCCTCTCACTAGGCACTGAGGGAAGCAGGCTTCCCGCTCTTAGCCAGGAACGCCCAGGGCCCGCCCCCCCTCCTCTCTCAGGACGCCGGCAGCCATTACATGCATGTCTGGCTGGAGGAAGGACGCAAGGCTCTGGGAGACCTTGACTAGGGGGCTTTGGAGATCACACACCCGCTCTTAAGCGGGCGGTAAGCGGCTTTTCAGCTGGCCCCTCTAGTGCCTCAGTGTGTATTAGTGTACTGTGTCACTGGACATATATATATTTCCTTATTGCTTGCACTGTGAGATCGCTTCCTGGCTGTATACCCAGATCGCTCTGAGGAGGCAGCAACATGTCATCCGCAAAACGCAAGGCTGCCAAGGCTAGGGCTGTGTACACTGCGTGTGCTGCATGTGGGGCTGCTCTACCAGCAGGCTCCAAGGACCCCCATTGTGTGCAATGCTCAGATCCGGTGCTGCTTCGCCAGCCGGAGTCAGGAGAGATAGTGACCCAGGCTGAGACGCCTGTAAGTCCTGCCCCGGTGTCAGGGACAGACTTTGCAGTTTTTGCGGATAATATGTCTGTGACTATGGCAAAAATCCTTGAAACTTTGCAATCCATGCCTGGGGCTCAGTCTATGGACACGGCGAGGTCTCTGTCCTCTAATCCCCCTCAGTTGGATTTAATCCAGACTGCAAGGGGGTCCCCGGCTTCACAGGCTGAGTATTATGACTCAGATGATAGCCCCAGCCACCCTAAGCGAGCTCGCTGGGAAAGACCCTCAACGTCATCACACTGCTCAGGGTCTCAGCGCAATCAGTCTCCCTGTGATGCGTCTGATGAGAGTGATCAGGAGTCTTATCCTGGAACCCCTCTCAATCTGGATACCCCGGATGGGGACGCCATGGTAAACGATCTTATCTCAGCCATCAATAGACTGTTAGATATTTCTCCCCCAGCCCCTTCAGCAGAGGAGGCAGCTGCAGAGCAGGAGAAGTTTCGTTTCCTCTATCCCAAGCGTAAATTAAGTGCTTTCTTGGATCACTCTGACTTCAGAGAGTCAATCCAGAAACACGACGCTCATCCAGAAAGGCGTTTCTCTAAACGTTCTAAGGATACACGTTTTCCTTTTCCCCCTGATGTGGTCAAGCGCTGGACCCAGTGTCCAAAAGTAGACCCCCCGATTTCCAAACTTGCAGCTAGATCCATAGTTGCAGTGGAGGATGGCGCTTCACTTAAGGATGCCAATGACAGACAGATGGACCTTTGGTTAAAATCTGTCTATGAAGCTATCGGCGCGTCGTTTGCTCCAGCATTCGCAGCCGTATGGGCACTCCAAGCTATTTCAGCTGGTTTAGCAAAAGTGGATGCTATCTTACATCCAGCGGTGCCGCAAGTGGCGTCCCTTACCTCGCAGATGTCCGCGTTCGCGTCTTACGCTATCAATGCGGTCCTAGAATCTACCAGCCGCACCTCAATGGCGTCCGCCAATTCGGTAGTTTTGCGCAGAGCCTTGTGGTTAAAGGACTGGAAAGCAGATGCTGGTTCCAAAAAATGTTTAACCAGCCTGCCTTTATCTAGAGATAGACTGTTTGGCGAACCATTGGCTGACATCATTAAACAGTCCAAGGGTAAAGACTCTTCTTTACCCCAGCCCAGAACAAGCAAACCTCAGCAGAAAAAGTGGCAGCAGAGGTTTCAGTCCTTTCGAGGTTCGGGCAAGACACAATTCTCCTCGTCCAAAGGGACTCAGAGGACGCAAAGAAGCTCAGATTCCTGGCGGGCTCACGCGCGCCCCAAGAAAGCAAATGGAGGAACCGCTTCCAAAGCGGCCACCTCATGACTTCCAGCTCCCCCCCTCCGCATCTCCGGTCGGGGGCAGGCTCTCCCGCTTTTCCGTCATTTGGATGTCACAGGTCAAAGACCGGTGGGTGACAGACATTTTGTCGCGCGGGTACAGAATCGAGTTCAGTTCTCGTCCTCCAGCTCGGTTCTTCAGAACCTCCCCACATCCAGACCGAGCAGATGCCCTGCTGCAGGCGGTGGACTCCCTAAGAGCGGAAGGAGTAGTGGTTCCTGTACCGCCTCAGGAACAAGGGCGAGGGTTTTACTCCAATCTCTTTGTGGTTCCAAAAAAGGACGGCTCGTTCCGTCCTGTTCTGGATCTAAAGCTGCTCAACAAACATGTGCACGCCAGGCGGTTCCGGATGGAAACCCTCCGCTCTGTCGTGGCCTCAATGTCTCAAGGAGACTTCCTTGCCTCAATAGACATCAAAGATGCTTATCTCCACGTGCCAATTGCTACAGAACATCAACGTTTTCTACGTTTTGTGATAGGAAACGAACATCTTCAGTTCGTAGCTCTGCCATTCGGTCTGGCGACAGCCCCACGGGTTTTCACCAAGGTCATGGCGGCAGTGGTAGCAGTCTTGCACTCTCAGGGACACTCGGTGATCCCTTACCTAGACGATCTACTTGTCAAGGCACCCTCTCAAGAGGCATGCCAACTCAGTCTACATGCTACACTGGAGACTCTACAGACGTTTGGATGGATCATCAACTTTCCAAAGTCGAATCTGTCTCCGACACAGTCACTAACGTATCTTGGCATGGAGTTCCATACTCGAGCAGCGAGAGTGAAGCTTCCGCTGAACAAGCAGCGGTCACTACAGACAGGGGTGCAATCCCTCCTTCAGGGCCAGTCGCACCCCTTACGGCGCCTCATGCACTTCCTCGGGAAGATGGTGGCAGCCATGGAAGCAGTTCCCTTTGCGCAGTTTCATCTGCGCCCACTTCAATGGGACATTCTCCGCCAATGGGACGGGAAGTCAACGTCCCTGGACAGGAAAGTCTCTCTTTCCCAGACGGCCAAGGACTCTCTACAATGGTGGCTCCTTCCCACCTCATTGTCTCAGGGAAGATCCTTCCTGCCCCCATCCTGGGCAGTGGTCACGACAGATGCGAGTCTGTCAGGGTGGGGAGCAGTGTTTCTCCACCACAGGGCTCAGGGGACGTGGACTCCGCAGGAGTCCACCCTTCAGATCAATGTTCTGGAAATCAGAGCAGTGTATCTTGCCCTACTAGCCTTCCAGCAGTGGCTGGAAGGAAGGCAGATCCGAATTCAGTCGGACAACTCCACAGCGGTGGCATACATCAACCACCAAGGGGGGACACGCAGTCGGCAAGCCTTCCAGGAAGTCCGGCGGATTCTGATGTGGGTGGAAGCCACGGCCTCCACCATATCCGCAGTTCACATCCCCGGCGTAGAAAACTGGGAAGCAGACTTCCTCAGTCGCCAGGGCATGGACGCAGGGGAATGGTCCCTTCACCCGGACGTGTTTCAGGAAATCTGTCGCCGATGGGGAGTGCCGGACGTCGACCTAATGGCGTCCCGGCACAACAACAAGGTCCCGGCATTCATGGCGAGGTCGCGCGATCAAAGAGCTCTGGCGGCAGACGCATTAGTTCAAGATTGGTCGCAGTTCCGGCTCCCATACGTCTTCCCACCTCTGGCACTCTTGCCCAGAGTGTTACGCAAGATCAGATCCGATTGCAGCCGCGTCATACTCGTCGCCCCAGACTGGCCGAGGAGATCGTGGTATCCGGATCTGTGGCATCTCACGGTCGGTCGACCGTGGTCACTGCCAGACCGACCAGACTTACTGTCCCAAGGGCCGTTTTTCCATCAGAATTCTGCGGCCCTGAACCTGACTGTGTGGCCATTGAGTCCTGGATCCTAGCGTCTGCAGGATTATCTCAAGGAGTCGTAGCCACAATGAGACAGGCTAGGAAGTCAACGTCTGCTAAGATCTACCACAGGACGTGGAAGATTTTCTTATCTTGGTGCTCTGCACAGAGAGTATCCCCTTGGCCATTTGCATTGCCCACCTTTCTTTCCTTCCTGCAATCGGGGTTGGAAAAGGGCTTGTCGCTCAGTTCCCTTAAAGGGCAAGTCTCGGCACTGTCTGTGTTTTTTCAGAAGCGTCTAGCACGTCTTCCTAAGGTGCGCACGTTCCTACAGGGGGTCTATCATATTGTGCCCCCGTACAAGCGGCCGTTAGATCCATGGGATCTGAACAGAGTACTTGTTGCTCTGCAAAAGCCGCCCTTCGAGCCTCTAAAGGACGTTTCCTTTTCTCGACTGTCACAGAAAGTGGCGTTTCTTGTCGCAATCACATCGCTTCGGCGAGTGTCTGAGCTGGCAGCTCTGTCATCCAAGGCTCCCTTCCTGGTGTTCCACCAGGACAAGGTAGTGCTGCGCCCCATTCCGGAGTTTCTCCCTAAGGTCGTATCCTCGTTTCATCTTAATCAGGATATATCCTTGCCTTCCTTTTACCCTCATCCGGTTCACCGGTATGAAAAGGACTTACGTTTGCTAGATCTGGTGAGAGCACTCAGAATCTACATCTCCCGAACGGCGCCCATACGCCGTTCCGATGCACTTTTTGTCCTTGTCGCTGGTCCGCGCAAGGGATTGCAGGCTTCTAAAGCCACCCTGGCTCGATGGATCAAAGAACCAATTCTAGAGGCCTACCGCTCTGCGGGGCTTCCGGTTCCTTCAGGGCTAAAAGCCCACTCAACCAGAGCCGTGGGTGCGTCCTGGGCATTACGTCACCAGGCTTCGGCTCAACAGGTGTGCCAGGCAGCAACCTGGTCCAGTCTGCACACTTTCACCAAGCATTATCAGGTGCATACCTATGCTTCGGCGGATGCCAGCTTAGGTAGAAGAGTCCTGCAGGCGGCAGTGACATCCCCGTAGGGGAGGGCTGTTTTTTGCAGCTCTAACATGAGGTATTTCTTTACCCACCCAGGGACAGCTTTTGGACGTCCCAATCGTCTGGGTCTCCCAATAGAGCGCTGAAGAAGAAGGGAATTTTGTTACTTACCGTAAATTCCTTTTCTTCTAGCTCTTATTGGGAGACCCAGCACCCGCCCTGTTGTCCTTCGGGATTTTTTTGTTGTTTGCGGGTACACATGTTGTTCATGTTGAACGGTTTTTTCAGTTCTCCGATGTTTCTCGGAGTTAATTTGTTTAAACCAGTTATTGGCTTCCTCCTTCTTGCTTTGGCACTAAAACTGGAGTACCCGTGATACCACGGGGGGGTATAGCCAGAAGGGGAGGGGCCTTGCACTTTTTAGTGTAGTGCTTTGTGTGGCCTCCGGAGGGCAGTAGCTATACCCCAATCGTCTGGGTCTCCCAATAAGAGCTAGAAGAAAAGGAATTTACGGTAAGTAACAAAATTCCCTTCTTTGCCCTAATCCAATTCACCAATGTGAAAAGGATTTGCACTCCTTAGATCTAGTGAGAGCACTCCGACACTACGTGTCTCGCACGGCGCCCCTGCGTCGTTCAGATGCGCTCTTTGTCCTTGTGGCTGGCCAGCGTAAGGGTTCGCAGGCTTCCAAGTCAACCTTGGCTCGGTGGATCAAGGAACCGATTCTTGAAGCCTACCGTTCTTCTGGGCTTCCGCTTCCTTTGGGGCTGAAAGCCCATTCTACCAGAGCCGTGGGTGCGTCCTGGGCATTGCGGCACCGGGCTATGGCTCAGCAGGTGTGTCAGGCAGCTACGTGGTCTAGTCTGCACACTTTCACGAAACACTATCAAGTGCATACCTATCCTTCGGCAGACGCCAGTCTAGGTAGGCGAGTCCTTCAGGCGGCGGTTGCCCACCTGTAAGAGGGGGTCGTTTTCGGCTCTTTTTATTGAGGTATTCTTTTACCCACCCAGGGACTGCTTTTGGACGTCCCAATTGTCTGGGTCTCCCAATGGAGCGACAAAGAAGGGAATTTTGTTTACTTACCGTAAATTCCTTTTCTTCTAGCTCCTATTGGGAGACCCAGCACCTGCCCCTGTTCCCTTCGGCTGTTTGTTCTTTTGTGTACACATGTTGTTCATGTTGAATTGTTCTTTTGGTTCATGGTTTTCAGTTCTCCGAACATCCTTCGGATTGAATTTACCTTAGACCAATTTATAAGTTTCCTCCTTCCTGCTTTTGCACCAAAACTGAGGAGCCCGTGATGCACGGGAGGGTGTATAGGCAGAGGGGAGGGGTTACACTTTTTAAAGTGTAATACTTTGTGTGGCCTCCGGAGGCAGAAGCTATACACCCAATTGTCTGGGTCTCCCAATAGGAGCTAGAAGAAAAGGAATTTACGGTAAGTAAACAAAATTCCCTTCTTTTCCTTCGTCCTTAAACCTTCCTAAACCTGACATCTCCCTCTCTGTGTGTGGCACAACGATAAGTCCTAGGCTGCAGGCCCGCTGTCTGGGTGTTATACTTGACACTGATCTCTCCTTCACCTCCCACATACAATCTCTTGCCCGCTCCTGCCGCTTGCACCTCAAGAACATCTCTAGAATCCGCCCCTTTCTCACAATGGAAATGACAAAAACCCTCACCGTGGCCCTGATCCACTCTCGCCTTGATTACTGTAATTCCCACACTAGACTCTCTCCTTTTAAGGCCCAGTCACACTAAACAACTTACCAGCGATCCCAACAACGATACAACCTGATAGGGATCGCTGGTAAGTTGCTAGGAGGTCGCTTGTGAGATGTCACACTAAGCGACGCTCCAGTGATCCCACCAGAAACCTGACTTGGCAGGGATCGCTGGAGCGTCGCTACACGTGGAAGCATGCTGCGCTTGGTGACTAAGGTAAATATCGGGTAACCAACCCGATATTTACCTTGGTTACCAGCGCGCACCGCTTAGTGCTGGCTCCCTGCACACCAAGCCACAGTACACATCGGGTTAATTACCCGATGTGTACTCTGCTACGTGTGCAGGAAGCAGGGAGCCAGCTTCTGCGAACGCTGGTAACCATGGTAAACATCGGGTAACCAAGAAGCCCTTACCTTGGTTACCCGACATTTACCTTCGTTACCAGCGTCCGCCGCTCTCACACTGCCAGTGTCGGCTCCCTGTTCCCTGCACTCCTAGCCACAGTACACATCGGGTTAATTACCCGATGTGTACTCCGGCTATGTGTGCAGGGAGCAGGGAGCCGACACTGGCAGTGTGAGAGCGGCGGATGCTGGTAACGAAGGTAAATATCGGGTAACCAAGGTAAGGGCTTCTTGGTTACCCGATGTTTTCCGTGGTTACCAGCATCCGCAGAAGCCGGCTCCTGCTGCCTGCACATTCAGTTGTTGCTCTGTCGCTGTCACACACAGCGATCTGTGCTTCACAGCGGGAGAGCAACAACTAAAAAATGGTCCAGGACATTCAGCAACAACCAACGACCTCACAGCAGGGGCCAGGTTGTTGCTGGATGTCACACACCGCGACATCGCTAGCAACATCGCTGCTACGTCACAAAAGTCGTTCCTTAGCAGCGATGTTGCTTAGTGTGACGTGGCCTTTACAGTCCATCCCTAATGCAGCAGCCAGGGTCACCTATCTGGCTAATCGCTACTCTGATGCCTCTGCTCTGTGCCAGTCATAGCACTGGCTGCCCATATATCATAGGATCCAATTCAAATTGCTTGTTCTCACCCACAAAGCTCTCCACAGTGCGGCACCCCCCTACATCTCCACCCTTGTCTCGGTCTATCACCCCACCCGTTCTCTACGCTCTGCAAACGACTTTCGACTAACATTCACACTAATTCGAACCTCCCACTCCCAGATCCAAGACTTTTTCCGAGCTGTACCAAACCTCTGGAACGCTCTACCCCAAGAAGTTAGGACAAATCACAACTTACTCAGCTTCAGACGCTCCCTAAAAACGCATCTTTTTAGGGTGGCCTACCACACTCCCTAATCAGATTCGATTCACATAGTCCCTCTACAACGTCTCACAACATAACTCCACATCAAACTCCATGGCACCCAAATGCATCTCAAGGCTCTGGCCATATGGTCCAGGAAACCATTATCTATCCCCCATTTCCGTGAGATGGCTGGATTGTCATTCTAAATAAGCACTTGTACCTTCCTTGCACCCCCCCACATCTCATTGTAGCAGGGTTGTCTTTTTTTCCCCTCTAAATATGGTATTTTCTATAACTGTTACTTCTTTGTATATGATCCTCCTGAATTGTAAAGCGCTGTGGAATATGTTGGAGCTATATAAAGAAAGATTATTATTTTTTATTATTATTATTTTCTTTATCGTTCCTTATGGGAGACCCAAACCATGGGTGTATAGCTACTGCCTCCGGAGGACACACAAAGTACTACACTCAAACGTGTAGCTCCTCCCTCCGGCTATATACACCCCCTGGATGACAATCTACCCAGTTCATTGCTTTGTGTTTCAGGAGGTCACACACACTTGCATTCTCTGATATTTTTCATTTTTATTTTTAAAGATTTGGAAGAAAAGCGGGTCCAGTCTGGACTCCCGGCATGTCCCTTCACGCCCCACTCTGCGGGGTGCTGTTAAGGTTGACTTTAATAAGGCTGGAGCCTTCACATGCCGAGCTCCTTCGCATCCTCTGTCGAGGCTCTGTTTGAAGTGGGAGCCATCACGGTCCTCTCTGCTTGCAGGAGGCCGGCTTCATCCGCAGCCCTGTCTGGTCCCTGCTGGAAGGAGCATTTACCCCCCTCTCCAGGGACATGGCCCTGCGTCTCAAGAGGTAAGTATTGAGACGTTTTTCAGGGGTCCCGGGTACTTTTATTTGGGGGACAGTATGTGTTGTAACTTTACTGTAAATTTCGGCCGGTTCTGGGAGTTTCCCCTGAGAACCGCGCCGAAGGTGCCTGCTGCTCGGCCGCGTTTTGAAATCTAGGCCCCGGCTTCAGTTTGGGCCTAGTTTCGTTTTCGGCTCCCTGCATGTTTTGCATACGGCGCCGCTCACCGCCCGGCCAGCAGAGGGGAGGACTCTCCTCTCTGGAGAGATGTGCCCTCCCCTGTACCTCGTCCTGTATCTCTCTGCCCTCCGTTTTTCCCGCTCCTGGGCTTATACACGCCCCCCCTCCTCCTCCCAGCGCCATTTTCTCAGCGTTCTTACACTGGACGGCGCTGGGAGCTGCAGCTGTTGCTGTTTTGGGAAAGCTGTCGCTTCACTGGGACTTGGAGCTGTGGAATCCGGAGGGCACACAGAGAGTGGTGTGGTAAGCCACAACCTCTGGTTGTGGGCTTTTTATATACACTTTCAGGCATTCTACAGGAGTGTTTTATTGCTGCAGAGCCCCCCCATCAGCAGCATGTCTGTCACCCGGAGCATGGCTGCAAACATGTATGCTTTTTGCACTGCATGTAAGCGCATTCTGCCAGAGCCGAGCACATTCCCACATTGTGATGCCTGTGCTAATATGGTTGTGTCTCAGCCTAGAGCCTCCTCAGGGGTCCCCTCGGCTGCTCCGGCCCTGGTAGCTGAACCCCCGGCTTGGGTAGCATCTTTTTCACAAGCTATTTCACAGTCTTTTGCCGACTCCATGGGGCAGCTGTCCCGGACACTGCTGTCTATGCATCAGCCCCCCCCTCAGAGTGTCTCTGCTGCTCAGAGCTCTGCGGAGCCCTCAGAGCATGTTCTAGGTCCCAGTCCCCCTAAACGGAGACGTAGGGACCCTTCTCCTCCCTCGTCCCACGGCTCTGATTCACGTGCCGACGTGCAGGGCGAGGGGGATTCGTTTACTGTGGGCTCAGACGCTACTTCTATGTACCCCATTGATTTGTCTGAGGGTGATGCGGATGTTAGTGACTTGATTGCGTCCATTAACTCCGTTCTGAACCTCAACCCACCAGAGTCAGAGGAACAAACCTCTCTGGTAGAGGTACACCAGTTTACCTCACCTAAGAAAGCTAAAAGTATGTTTTTTAACCACTGCAGCTTTCAGACCACTGTTAACAAGCCCAGGGCCTGTCCTGACAAACGCTTTCTGAAGCGTAGTTCAGATGACCGTTTTCCTTTTCCACCAGAGGTGGTTAAGGAATGGGCCCAGTCCCCAAAGGTAGACCCTCCGGTGTCCAGAATCTCAGCCCGCACAGTCGTAGCTGTGGCTGATGGCACTTCTCTTAAAAATCCCACTGACCGCCAGGTTGACCTTCTGGCCAAGTCTGTATATGAGGCGGCAGGAGCCTCGTTCTCCCCGTCTTTTGCGGCAGTATGGGCTCTTAAGGCAGTCTCTGCCTCTCTGGCGGAGATGCATTCACTCACCAGGGACTCTATTCCTGAGATGGATGCCTTAACTTCTCAAGCTTCGGCTTTTGCATCCTACGCCATGTCTGCCATCCTGGAGGCTTCTCACCGCACGGCGGTGGCCTCCGCTAACTCCCTCGCGATCCGCAGGATCTTGTGGCTTCGAGAGTGGAAAGCAGACGCTTCCTCTAAGAAGTACCTTGCGAGTCTCCCTTTTGCTGGGTCCCGGCTGTTTGGAGAACAGCTGGATGACATAATTAAGGAAGCTACTGGCGGAAAGAGTACTTCCTTGCCGCAAACTAAGGCCAGGAAACCGGTCCAGAGCAGGAACCAATCGAATTTTCGTTCCTTTCGTTCCTCTAACTGGTCAGCCTCTAAGCCCTCGACCTCGTCCACTACCGCAGCCAAGGATCGTAAACCCATCTGGCGCGCAAAGCCGCGTCCTCAAAAGGCCGGAGGAGCCGCTGCCACTAAGGCAGCCTCCTCTTGACTATCTGGCTACGCCAGCAACGTCCTTGGTCGGTGGCAGGCTCTCCCACTTTGGCGACGTGTGGTTTCAACACGTCTCCGATCAGTGGGTGCGGGATATCATCTCCCACGGCTACAGGATAGAATTTTCTTCCAGCCCGCCAAACAGATTTTTTCTGTCCACCCCCCCCTGCTCCAAAGCCGCCGCCTTCTCTCAGGCCGTGGCATCCCTGCAGGCCAACGGTGTAATTGTTCCGGTTCCCGCCCGGGAACGGTTCAGCGGTTTCTACTCAAACCTCTTTCTAGTCCCCAAAAAGGACGGTTCCTTCCGGCCCATCCTGGATCTCAAGCTTCTCAACAAGCACGTTCAGGTGCGGCACTTTCGCATGGAATCTCTGAGATCGGTCATTGCCTCAATGACCCAAGGAGATTTTCTGGCATCCATCGACATCAGAGATGCCTATCTGCATGTTCCAATTGCGGTTTCGCACCAGCGTTGGCTACGCTTTGCAATCGGAGAGGAACATTTCCAATTCGTGGCTCTCCCCTTCGGCCTAGCCACGGCCCCTCGAGTATTCACCAAGGTCATGGCAGCAGTGGTTGCGGTCCTGCACCTCCAGGGGTTGGCAGTGATTCCTTACCTGGACGACCTTCTAGTCAAGGCCTCATCCAGTGCAGACTGCCAGCGGAGTGTCTCGCTCACTCTCGCCATTCTAGTCCAGTTCGGGTGGCTTGTCAATTTGCCCAAGTCCACTCTGATTCCAACCCAGAAACTCGAGTACCTAGGGATGCAATTCGAGACTCTGCCGGCACTTGTGAAGCTGCCCTTAGTCAAACAGCAGTCTCTTCGTCTGGCGGTACGCTCTCTGCTGAGGCACCGCCGTCATTCCATCAGACACCTCATGCGGGTGCTGGGTCAGATGGTGGCGTCAATGGAAGCGGTTCCCTTTGCTCAGTTCCATCTGCGTCCCCTGCAGCTGGACATCCTCCGCTGTTGGGACAAGCGGATCTCTTCCTTGCACAGGCTGGTGGCTCTGTCGCCACAAACCAGGAGCTCTCTTCAGTGGTGGCTTCGGCCCCTCTCTCTGTCACAGGGACGCTCCTTCCTGACTCCGTCCTGGGTAATCCTCACCACGGATGCCAGTCTCTCCGGTTGGGGAGCAGTATTTCTCCATCACCGAGCACAGGGCACTTGGACCTCGTCCGAATCAGCTCTCTCAATCAATGTGCTGGAGATCAGAGCTGTGTTTCTAGCTCTCCTAGCCTTTCACCACCTGTTGGTGGGCAAGCACATCCGAGTCCAGTCAGACAACGCGACAGCGGTTGCCTACATCAATCACCAGGGCGGGACTCACAGCCGTCTGGCGATGCTGGAGGTTCAACGAATCCTCCAGTGGACGGAGGACTCGAAGTCCACCATATCTGCAGTCCACATCCCAGGCGTAGAAAACTGGGAGGCCGATTATCTCAGCCGTCAAACCGTAGACGGCGGCGAGTGGGCCCTGCATCCGTCAGTGTTCAAATCACTCTGCCGCAAGTGGGGCACTCCAGAGGTAGATCTAATGGCATCCCGGCACAACAACAAGGTTCCGGTTTACGTGGCTCGCTCCCACGATCCTCAAGCCTTCGCAGCAGACGCACTGGTTCAAGATTGGTCTCAGTTCCGTCTGGCCTATGTGTTTCCCCCTCTAGCGCTCTTGCCCAGGGTTCTGCGCAAGATCAGAATGGAGGGCCGTCGAGTCATGCTCATTGCTCCGGACTGGCCCAGGCGAGCGTGGTACCCAGACCTGCTCCGTCTGTCCGTAGAGGTGCCGTGGCGTCTCCCGGACCGCCCAGACCTTCTCTCTCAAGGTCCGTTCTTCCGCCAGAATTCTGCGGCTCTCAGATTGACGGCGTGGCTCTTGAGTCCTGGATCCTGACGGCTTCAGGCATTCCCTCTGAGGTCATCTCCACCATGACTCAGGCTCGGAAGTCTTCCTCGGCCAAGATTTACCACAGGACTTTGAAAATTTTCCTGTCCTGGTGTCGTTCGTCCGGCCATGCCCCTTGGCCGTTCTCCTTGCCGACCATCCTGTCTTTTCTACAGTCCGGTCTACAGCTAGGACTGTCCCTCAATTCTCTTAAGGGACAGGTGTCGGCTCTGTCGGTATTGTTCCAGCGGCGTATCGCCCGACTGGCTCAGGTGCGCACCTTCATGCAGGGCGCATCTCACATCATTCCTCCTTACCGGCGGCCCTTGGATCCCTGGGACCTTAATCTGGTCCTCACGGCCTTACAGAAACCCCCCTTTGAGCCTCTCCGGGAAGTTCCCTTGTCTAGACTTTCACAGAAAGTTGTTTTTCTAGTAGCCATAACTTCTCTCAGGAGAGTTTCGGATTTGGCTGCGCTCTCTTCAGAATCCCCCTTTTTGGTGTTTCACCAAGACAAGGTGGTTCTTCGTCCGACTCCGGACTTTCTCCCTAAGGTGGTGTCTCCTTTCCACCTTAACCAGGACATTTCATTACCTTCTCTTTGTCCGGCCCCGGTGCATCGCTTTGAGAAGGCGTTGCACTCCTTAGATTTGGTGCGGGCGCTCTGAATCTATGTGTCACGCACCGCTGTTTTTAGGCGGTGCACATCTCTTTTTGTGCTAACCACTGGTCAGCGCAAGGGTCTTGCTGCTTCTAAACCGACTCTAGCTCGTTAGATCAGATCTCCGATGCCTACCAGTGTTCTCAGGTGCCTCCCCCACCGGGGATTAAGGCGCACTCGACCAGAGCTGTCGGTGCCTCCTGGGCTTTCAGGCACCAGGCTACGGCTCAGCAGGTTTGTCAGGCTGCCACATGGTCCAGTCTGCACACTTTTTCGAAGCACTACCAGGTGCATGCTCATGCTTCGGCAGATGCGAGCTTGGGCAGATGCATCCTTCAGGCGGCTGTCGCCCATTTGTGAAGTTAGGTTTTGCCTACTTCTCAGTTGGTTTATTTCCCGCCCATGGACTGCTTTGGAACGTCCCATGGTTTGGGTCTCCCATAAGGAACGATAAAGAAAAAGAGAATTTTGTTTACTTACCGTAAATTCTTTTTCTTATAGTTCCGACATGGGAGACCCAGCACCCTCCCTGTTGCCTGTTGGCAGTTTTTTGTTCCGTGTGTTTCACCGGCTGTTGTTAGTAGACAGAGTTCTGGTCTTTCCGAGTTTTACTCTTTCTCTACTTATGGGTGGATGTCCTCCTTCAGCTTTTGCACTGAACTGGGTAGATTGTCATCCAGGGGGTGTATATAGCCGGAGGGAGGAGCTACACGTTTGAGTGTAGTACTTTGTGTGTCCTCCGGAGGCAGTAGCTATACACCCATGGTTTGGGTCTCCCATGTCGGAACTATAAGAAAAAGAATTTACGGTAAGTAAACAAAATTCTCTTTATTAGGTCAACCATAAAGTAGGTCATGATGGTAAGCTTTACAAGTACATAATGCCTGCCTTTTAGAAATTCATTAAAAGCTAAAAATGTCAGCTCTGATCGCTGCCATAAAGTTGAGTTTTATTTATTTATTTTGATTTTCTCCTATTTTCTAGGTGTTACCCAGGAAGAAATAGTGCTGGAATCTGAGCGCATGTGGAAAGTGGTGGAGCCTAAATCCAAGGTAAGTTTCCAAAGAAGAAAAACAAATCTCAATATATGAGCCATATAGGTGGACACAGTCAGCCCCAATAAGGCTGATCAGTGCCTGCTCTACTCAAAACTAACATCAAAACAGGAGAAAAAGGAGCATTTGTACAAAAAAGTATTCATATTTATTCGAAATCACACACCGAGCATAAAATTGCAGCATAAAAATCTACAATAAGAGATAGGGGGGATACGTGGTATATAATAGTATATGGGTAACGACCAATTCCACATATAATTCACCCCGCTACAGTCCACAAGAATTAAACAAGGTTAAGTCAATAGGCAGTCCATACCTCATATCAGGGTATAGTGTGGATACAGAGGGAAAGAAAAGGATCTAACATAAATAATCAAGTTAACCCATAGGAACTGTAAAGTGCAAATGCACGGGACTAGATCAAAACCCTAAATCACCATGAAGACCCCCGAGCCAGAGGTAGGGGGGAAACATGATGATCACTGAGAGAAGGACCGCAATAATATATTAATTGCCCCACAGACCACATGGAGGGAGTAAAAAAACCTTATATCAGGTAATTACAAAGTGGACTCAAAGGGGCAACCATTAAAGTAGAGGGCCATAACTCTTACCTAAAGTGCTAGTGCAATAGGGGTAACAGAGGTCCAGTCCCAGATCAATAAAGATCCCCCATACAGGAACATAGGATCACCACCAGCGTGCGTTTCGCGGAGGTATTGTTGCTTTCTCAAGGAGGACAACCCTAATGATGAAAGCTTTAAAATAGCCCCTCCAATACTGTGTGATGATTAACAGATGTGGTGGGCAGCCGCCAGAGCGAAAGTCAGACAGAGCACACGGAAATCCTGCTCAGCCTCCTGGCAGCGTTCCACATACTGGGTGGTAAGGACGTATCTCCTCAGCGACCGCCTAGGCGGAAGTAGTCATCAATCCCGGAAGTCCCACCCCGCTACCCGGCCGGAGAGCACTCACGTGGTGTCTGGGACGCGTCACTCCGGCAACCACGCTGCGCCTCTCACAGCCAGGCCGGACAGGGAGCATGCGTCGTGACAGAGACCATAGTACACACCCCCTGCCCGCAACAAACAATACAGCTGGTGTGCACACTCGCTCCCGGGGTCGCGTCAACCAGGAAACCACGCACGCCGCAGCACGGTCGTCCGCAGGGAGAGAGAGATGGGAAGCAAGAATCAACAATGAACAGCAATGTATATGTATATCATAATGTTGAAATCTCCAAATACGAACATAATGTGCAAGAACATACATATGTAAAAGAAATGGGTCCAGTGTAAAACACCCTGTACCCCAATTCAGGT